>NC_142521.1:5430000-5450000 GCF_964205215.1 Stylophora pistillata | reverse complement strand
ATTAATCTGCTTGATCTCTGAGTTGCAAAAGAAGATCCTGGTTGTGCTATGATCTGAAAATGTAGCCACATCACTAGTCGAGCCTTGAGCATTTGCATTTTGATATTTGTATCAATCTTGTTCTATCAAAGAAGACAGATATGCGAAAAAAGAAACTCTGTGTTCGGCTTCTTCCAACAAATCGTACACAACTCGAATATGTTTTTGTCAGTCTAGCTTTGTTCGAAAGGGCAGAAATGTAATAATGCACAGATTTTATCAGTTTTATTATCCAAAGGTTTATTTACATCTAATTCGGTTTATCTTCAAGAAAGCCATTTCAAACCCCAAACGTGCAAATCGTGCTTGTAGTTTATTTTCTTATAAGTGTTAGTGAATCAGTGGTACAAGAATATTTTTACGTGTTACTACACTTAAACAAATATGCAAGAAACCACGTCATTGTTTGAATTAATGTTAATCTAACAATATGACGCACTGTTTTATTTCAAGCATATGACAAGTAGTTTGTCGTTTTCAAAACGCGTTTTTACGAAAACTCTCCGACCAGAGGAATGAAAAACCCGTTCCGCTGTATCTGCCATATCATTCCTCTCTGTTGATAGCCACGGTAACAAGGCAAGAAAACTTTCTACTGCGTTTCGTTATCTAATGAGCGAATTATTGTACTATTTTCTTCAACTGAGGGTAAGGCAGTTAACGACTTTAGACTAAAATTTTCAGACGTTGCACATTTGTTCAACGAAGCTTTCTTTTCATTTTAATAATCGTTTTGTCTTCGCGTAAAAGAGAAATCTCCTTTAATTGCGTAATTGAACGAATTTCACAGCAAATTTTATCAAATTGAAAACACTAGTGGCAAATCTTAATTCACTATTTGATTTCCTTATCGTTCGCTTTCATTTTACTTAAAGCTGAAGGATAACCAGCGACAAAACGAGCTCGTGAGAACATGTCCCCCAACATCAAGATATTTTGGCTGATTTTACAGTTAATTACTCTCTGTTTTGCGGTGAGAAACAACAGCAGTGGTGGAAAACAAAATGGTAACATGGTAAGCCCATTTTTATTCTCAATTGCTTTTCCATTTTCGTAATTAAAAATTGAGCAGTTATCGTCCCGAGAAGAAGAAGACAAAATAGAGGAGAATCACTAAAACTTGTTAAAGCAACGTGATTACAAAAAAAAATTTAAAAAAAACACAAAATTAATAATTTGTGCGTTCTTGCCACAAAGGGTACTCATGCATATCCGCCATATGGAGCCTGTGCCTATGGTGCTCCCTTCGGTGCACAAGGTATCCCAGGTATCCCAGGTATTCCCGGGAGTCCGGGACCAGCGGGACCTTTGGGCATAGCGGGACCGCCCGGACCTCGAGGATCTACGGGACCTCAAGGGGACAAGGGAGAAGCCGGTAAACCAGGAAGTCAAGGCCACCCTGGTTCTCAAGGACGTCCTGGGAAAATGGGACCTCAAGGGTCCACAGGCCGACAGGGTCCACGAGGAACCAAAGGTGACGCAGGTGATAAGGGAAGTCAAGGAGCCCCAGGCCACAAGGGACCTCCAGGAGCACTGGGAAGTAACTGGATACAATGCGTTTTCAAAAATTTGAACGATGGAAAGGACACTGGCATGATCAAGGTACAGATGAAAGAAAATGTTTTTAAAAATGAACAGAACTGTGCATATTACTCATCTGTCTGATTAATCTTTTCAGAAACATGTTTTTATCCAAAAAAGCCATTACCCCGTTGAGACCCTCTCCTTAAGAAAATGAAGGGAAAAGAAAAAAATTTACAACATTTTTGCGACAAGTTAGGGACTGAGATCCAGTAAAGTTAATAGAAATATTACACTATTATACTTCTTTTATATGGATATTTCCTTCACCAGGAATGCCTTTTCATCAAAAAGTCGGCCAAAACAGCTCTGCGCGTCTTCTGGAGTGGCCCTCTCCGTATCTACAACTGCCATGCTTGCTGCAGGCGATGGTATTTCACCTTCAACGGTGCAGAGTGCTCGACTCCTGCTGCCATTGAAGGGATTGTGTATATGGTACACGGAAATGGCGCCAAGAAGGATTTACATCGCGTGCGACAAATCGAAGGAGTCTGTGAAAAAGTCCGCAAAGGTGTTGTGCGCGTGGGATTCTGGGTCGGTAACTGTAATGGTTACGGATCTGCTGACGCAGTGACAGGCTGGAACTCAGTGTCCCGGATCTACGTGGAAGAAGTACCACCCCCACAGGCATAGTGCCTTATACCACCATGGTTGCATCATGTGAAGTTTAAAATAACGCGCTCTCATTGCTCAATATCTAACAGAAAAATAAGAAAAATAGCAAAGGAACTTAGATTTAACAGTCAGGACAAATTGAAGCAAGTTGTGAAATCGGGCATTTTAAGGTTTTACCTGTGAGGTATGTAGAATAGGGATGCTTTCATGGCAACTCGCAAATAAAAGGAAGGTTTTCACTGAATGTCCAGGAGTGTTTGGTAAAAGTCTCGTATTTTAAAAGATAAAATTTTTGAGGTTTTCCCATTAGATCAGTTATATTAGGATTGAGCAAAACACCCATGAGCAATTCCTGCTTCAAACTGCTTTCCTGACGGAATTCTTTCCGAAATACCAAGAAGAGATTTAGGTCCTGTATATACCGAAAACTATAAGCTTCGAATCCGAAGTACACACAGCTGATCCTTTCAGGAAAAGCACGTTGAACTGTTGCTTCTCCGTCATGGAACCGTAGTCCTTAATCGTTCTATACTTATTATAATTATGGATGTCGAATTGTTTCTTTAAAGCAAATTCTCAGAAGTCGCCTCATTTTATCGCATTTAAAGAATAGAAAGTCAGGATGATTTTGAAAGATTCCTTCGTTTGCAAATCATATATTCATCTCCCGATAATATTCCTCTTATTTGACCGAAGGGGTAACTCTATCATCTTTCCTTAACTATGCAAATGACTAGAGAAACAGACTCCTGATGGAGACAATATCATAGTATTGCCAAGAAACATTACAACGCAGTTCAGTTCGCACAAGCTTTTGATTGTATCTGGGAAAAGCATAGTTCTGTGATACTTTTCGGGCTTAATCGTAATCGTTACAACTGTCATGAATAGAGGACATCACCCAATGAAATTCTTTGAACTGTCCCACTAGTTTGGTGCATTTTGTACTTTTATAAATTCGGACTATTAGATGTCTTGCGTTAACACATACTCGTACCCCAGTGGAAATTAATCCAAAGAGAGACATCTTTGGGGGAAGCAAAAAGGGTCTACGACAACCCAAGTAATTATTCTCAAATCTCTGTCTAGAGAAGGGGAAGAAATGAAAAGGATACACCTTAAGACTCTGGTTAATTTGTCGGTAAAATGAACAAATCGACAGTGGTTTGGCGTGGTCTGTACTCTTATCGACAACGATATTCGTCATCACAGTGGTCGACGTGTTGCGGACTCGCAAGAGGCTGCGGAGTGAGTACGCAACAAATTTTGACCACAATATCGACGTTAAAGTTTTTCTCAAGTTTTTCCAAGTTTTATTAATTAGGACTTCCAAAACAATTACTTACAATAAACACCGCCTGCAAATAGCGAGCTAATCTAGGCGGGCGATGTTAAGGACAAACAAACACTAATTACTAATTGAAGGCGTTAAAAAAGTCGATTTTGATACATTATTTGTCAAAAGAGGAAAAAAGTGATAAAAAGTGAAGAGAAATATTATAATTTATGATTTAATTGTAATTAAGATGCCTTTTTTATTTCAGAAATAAGAGTACTAGTGTGAGCATACCTGTCCAGAGTCTATAGAGTTTCTAGAGTTTCAAATAGTTATGCATGAATTTTAATTTCTTTTTGAACATTTGCTTTGGTAGTTTTCGATAGCTTTCGGGACTGCTGTTCCAAATTTTAGCACCAACAATGGAAAAAGAGTTTTTTGTGATGATTGAGCCTAGAATGATTAATATAGTAGCTACCAGAAGATGATGAGCGAGTATTATACTGATGTATGTCTTGTGCAAAATAGATTACAGATATTTTGACGTGCAGAGTTAGCGGTTATATCAAACATGAAGAATGACAGAATGTTAGGTTGGGCGAAATATGGAATCGTATGCGTTCTGAAAGTAAAAAAATTGATGAGGCGAACGGCTCTCTTTTGGAGTATAAAATTTTTTATAAATGAGATTTGGAAGCTTGGCCCCAGGCGATGAGACCGTACGATATATAGGGAGATAAAACGTTTCTTCTGGTGTGTGACACGTTGTGTGACACGTTGACGCGAGCAATCAGATTGCGACATTACTACCAATTGTGGTAAAATTAGAATTCTAACCTGTAAAGCAGAAATATCTGTGATGCCTTCAGAAATCGAAGGAAAAATTGAAGTAACGCATATTTCTTATAGCGATTCATCAGTTTAAGCTGTGATTGAACCGGTTATCGTTAATCTTACAGTACTCACCAGGTTTTATGATTATAGCGGTAGCTTTGGTTGATGCTCGATCGCGAGCAAATACTGCATATCTAATGAATATAGTTACCGAACAGTGAACCAATTAACTTGACATCTGTTTGGAGGAGTCTGAATTCATTCACAGTGTTACACGTGGTTGGCCAGGCCTTAAATGTCATTAACCGAAAAAATAGCCAGTGGTGAAAAGGCTGTGTTACTGTCGCTTCGTGGAAACAGATAGAGACGCTCTAAAGGAGCAGTACGCTTTCTCCCTTTCAAACTTATCTTTTTCTCCGAATAGTAGGATTCATCGTATATATTATGTTTCCTTACTTTATTATGATCTATATCGTTAAAGTTCTCTTATGTGATACACTTATACCGGTTTAGGTTTCAATAGTTGACATCCGCTCTGCTCGTCGTTTGTGAAAAAATGAAAGGCTCAGCTCAAATTAATTCGAGCCACCAAGGTTTACAACAATTGAGAAAATCTTTTTTAATCACCACAGAAACCCCTAAAATCGATTTATGCCATTATCATTCACCTGGAATATTAAATTCTAGTCAATTCTATACATCCTGGACTTGCTCAGGTTGTCATTCATTTAGATAAGTGTTATTTTTCACGATCAAGCCTTTACATCAACGAGAAACGCTTTATGTTCGTAGAGCGAAAATCGGATGTTAAAATAGATGTTCGCTTCCATCAACACGAGCAAAGCAGATACCGCTGTTAACATGAATAATTTCACCTTTCAAATGGAGTCAAAACATTCGAAAATATTTCATATTATATTATTCTCTCTTGATTCAACAGAATCAGAGAGTTTTGTTTCCGCGACAAATTGGTAAAATATGATCACCTCACCATGTGATCATGACGAGTACATGGTCTGTTCTACCTAAATGTGAAATGCCAAGCTGAGAGACTGGATTGATAATAACGCTGTATTTTAAACATAATGGCATCAACATCATGGAATCAGTCAACTACATTTCACAGGTAGTGATCAATTTTCTTCTTGTCGCAATAATTTCAGTGTCATGATATTGCCCAATTTCTAACATGGTCCAGTTGATCTTAATTCTCAAGCCAGGTTATTGCAACCGTTTGCACAACCACTTGGCGTCTTCAATGCCTTATGCTTACTTCTTTGAGTCAGTAATACTTCAGCCCTATGGTGCTGGACTCAGTTATCATGTTATGATAGACTTGACAGATGGAGACTTTTCCAACTCAGCTCCGTCATGAGTTTTTCATAAATATCAGAAACTTAAGTCAGCTGTTCCCGTTAAAGCGAAACGATTCCGGTCAATATGATAAAAGATGTCAACGATGCCAACAGGACAATTTGCATAGAAAAATACTCATTCGGTTATCTCTTTTAAGTTTATCCTGATAAACTGAAACTTTCTTTCATAAGTGATGAAGACAGCTGAATGTTTCCTTTGTACGAACTTTGGAGCAGTGATATTTAACAAAGAACACTATATGTGCTGATAAAACGAACGTGACGTTCAAATCTGCTGAATTTTATTCACGTGCGGGTAGTGACCTCTTGACAGATGACAGGTATAAATTCGCTTTTCTACTGAGGTCAGGAGAAACAAGTACACTATAGAGAAATGTTTATTTTCGCCTTTTCAAAGCTAACGTGGGGTCTTGGCTCCGACGAAGGGCTAACGCTCGAAACGTCAGCTTTTGTAATCGTTACGGTGGCCAATTTACCATTTCAACTTTGTCGATATATCCAAATTAAAACGTGGGGTCTGCCCTACATAGGAGTGCTTTTATTCTGGTATTATCATTTCCTAGTTTTTACGTTCGAAACGACAAAGAAACAAAATTGATAAGAGATCTCAATCAAAATTCACTTACACTGGTGAATATTTCGAATTGGACTTAAGACATACAGTAAGGTAGAAGAGAGACGAGAAAGTGTTTCAACAATAAAAGTAGCCAGCGAAAATAAATGAGAAACTGTTTTACTTCAGATAAATTCAAATGATATGACATTCAACAAACGACGACGCTTCTCAGTTTTTTCCTGTTCAGCTTCTTACAACTTGCCCTCGGGCAACGTAGACGCTAAAATGATACAATTTTACTCATTTTTAAAAGCCAGGAACAGTAGATTAGCTGCGTATTCCATTAAACACTTCCGCCAAACAAGAGAATACGAATGAAAAGTTACTTACAATCATATTTATTATGGCAGTTCTGAAGAATTCATTGAATTTCCGACTTTGCTGGTTCTTATTCTTTTTCCTGGCTTATTCATTCATTAATCAACGTATCTTTTTCTTGAACATGCCCAAGGTGATAATTACACGTATGCTTTTGCCATGCTTGATTGGATAATTCTAGAAATGAATCGTGTTGTATCGATCAGTAAAATGTCGTCTACAAAACGTCAATAAAGGAGAGTTCCAAATGACTTCACTTTGAATTCTACATCTCAGTTATTAGATCGCACAATACAATTTATTCATTGCGAAGTATTCAATCATCTGAGTGCAAAAACAATGTGTCATACTTCATTACCGTAAGACGGTGCAGAAATATTGTCCCGTTATCCAGAATTGAGACGTGATTTCCAATTAACAAATGCCAGACACGATTAATTTTGTGTATACGGCTTCAAAGAGATTGCTCTGAACGTTTTCCGAAAATTTTTCAGCCCATAAATACTCTTAAGAGATATGTGAAGAAAGCGACTAGTTTATCTGCAACTAAAATTAGCAAGTGATTGTCAAAGATGACAACATGGCAATTTGCAAATACGCTTTTAGTTATCTCTCATTATGCTTAACTTGATCTTGACAGACTGAGACCCTATTTCAAAGCAAGTAAAAATGGTTAAATGTTTATTTTGTACCAGCGGTAGATCATTGCGGTAACCTGTGTTGTCAAAACAAACATGACGTTCAAGTCTATTTCCGGATTTTATTAACACTTGATAGCGACCTTTCTCAAATAACAGGAATAACTTCGCTATTCGACAGAAGTATTTGTATTTGTATTTACGATATTTAGACAGGCCAGCCCAATTCAGCTTGAAGCTGGTTTAAATGGGAGCCTGTACATCCCACCCTCCCACCCCAGGGGAGGACATCCATCACACAGTAATCTCGTGTGTAGGAAATTAACGTTAGAATAAATAAGTGCGCTATACCGGGAGTGATGTTTTAAAGAATTTTAATGGTAAAAAATTCCATACAGGGCAGAATGATAGAATGTGTATTTAAGATAACATCAGTCTAAGAATCTTTGAATTCATGTGACTTTTTAATCTGCTTAGATAATCTTAGCTTCGACAGCGTTCAGACATTCCAATACTTAACTGATAACTAATAATTAAAGAGAAAACTTCGTTTGTTAACTTTGTTTCGTATTTTTTGTTTCGTGATGAGTAATTTCCCCTGATTTTGCATAGTTAATTATTTTTTTCGAGATCTTGTTTTGACGAGAACGCCTTCAAACAACTGAATAAGGAAGCGAGACAGTGAAAGGTGTGAGAAGAAAACGAAATTATCACTGACAACTGATTTATGATTTATGGAGGATCGGGTTAGTGACCCTGTACTCGACTTTTTCCCATTTCTAGAATCCCATTGTTTCCTCTTCAACTTCCGACAATTTTCTCTCAGGCAACACAAACGCTAAAATTATCCGTGATGTAAATCATTTTCAAAAGTCAGGAAAAGTAGATTGGCTGCGTACTCCATAATACCGCCAAACAAGAGAATGACAATAAAATGTTATTTAAAATCATATCAATTACGTTTTCTTGTACCAGAAATGATACTTACATGCATGATTGGTTGCATAATTTCTGATAAGAATCGTGTTGAATAAAATCTCTTGAATAAATCTCGGATTGCGGGAAATAGTTTGCCAAAAAAGTAGATTGTAGCAGCCTGACGCGCTCGTCGATGTTTTTCTACACTGATGTAACCAGTCAGATGTCAAGAAATCAAAAATTTCTATAACATCAAACAAATGTTTTACCTCGACACGATTGACATCATGAAAAGTAACATTGTTAGCATTTTAACTTTTCAGTCATGACCGCTTCAAGGTCGTGAGTTAACATCAAGTTACTGTACTTGCTACATATAGAATTTTACCCGTAACTTTACGTTACTTGCGGTGAAATTACTCACAACACTTTCTAATCACATTTGAATGTCTGAATCCTTTGCGATTCCTGATGCACGCTTTTAGATTTTTCAAATTCATCTTATTAAGAAAAAATGATACTTAAGGAAGTCAATTAGGTTGAAAATGTATAGTTACGTGGTCGATATTTCATTTTCGTCCTTTGTTGGTGTGATTCTTATATTGAATGATTATATTGAATGATCATAAAGTTCAAAATCATAAAGCTCAGGATGTAATTACACAGGTCTGAGGGAGGTTATTTATTTAAAGCAGCTGCCTTACAATTTTTACGCATGTCATTTTGTTTTTTATCTTGGCTTGTTTTACAAAGTTGTTCTTGAAAGACATTCAGGGCATAAATTCACTATTGTATGAACGTTTTCCTTCAATACAATCACGAATTCCGAATAGGGTGCACTTATCTCCGAACGCCAGTTCATCCTTTTCTACCTCGTGCATCATCAATGCAAAAACGTTGATAGTACGTTTCGGATCGTGGAGCATATGCATTTGAAAGGAAAGAAGCAGCTATCATGAATTACAGAGGGAACTATAATATAATAAACCTTTGTGGCACTGAGATGTGTCAGTTTTGATCAACCCAAAGAGATTAACAACAATGAGATAAACAAACTGGTAGGAACAAGAGCCTAGGCTCATTAAATATTGTGAAAAATGTCTTATTTAAAAATGGACAGTTTGATCAATAATTGTACCGAAACATTTTCACCATGTTTTATATTCCCAGTTACTCTCAAGACATTAGGAATGAGATTACCCTATTAAAAAAAAAGGACGAAGAAAGTTTCTTAGGAAAACCTCAGTCGTGAGTCAAAAACCGAGTTAATGATTTTGTTTCACTTGGATTATTTTAGTGGTTTTAAACTGTTTTTAATACCAATCACTAACCTTAAGTTAACACTGGGATAAGATTCAGGTGTGTTTACCTATATCGACAAAAAAGTTATCGCATTGTTATTGAGTTAGTGGGCTTCGGTAGCTCCAAAAAGCAGTGAAAAGCAAAGCGGAAATGGTAGGTTTAACCACATTGGACAGATCACGACTGACCAAACAATGTGATTTGACGAATTAATATTTCTTGTATTGCTTCCACGTGGTTTGGTCTTTAACAAAAATAGTTCAGTGTTATTTATCATTTCTTTGGTCGCAGTGAAGGACAAATAGGAATAAAGGTAATCGTCGTCTGCGAGCGGTGCTTTTGACAATTGCTTCTCCAGATTGCCAGGTCTGAAGACATAGGGTACGATTCCTGCACCTTTTTACTCATAAGAGTATTTTCGCGAGTGGCAGTGAAACAATCGATATTTAATTAGCCACACTTTTGATTTCCGACTACCGTATTATATCCGCAAAAAAATATTCATTTTTTGATTGAAAGTTGTTTTAGTAAATTAATCTGCTTGATCTCTGAGTTGCAAAAAAAGAATCCTGGTTGTGTTGTGATCCGAAAATATTGCCACATCGTTTGTCGAACCTTGAACATTTGCATTTTTGATATTGAATCCATATTGTTCTATAAAAGAAGACATAAAGGAAAAAACTTTGCCTTCGCCTTCTTCCGGCAAATCAAACAAACCTCAAATATGTTTTTGTTTAGTTTTGTTCAGAAGGGCAGAAATGTAAAGGCAAATGTAATGATTTTATCAGTTTTAATATCTTAAAGTTGATATACATCTAATTCCGTTTATCTTCAAGAAAGCCATTTCAAACCCCAAACTTGCAAATCGTGCTTGTGGTTTATTTCCTTATTAACTCTTGGTAATTAGTGGCACAAGAATGCTTTTACATGTCACTACACTCAAACAAATATACAAGACGCCACGTCATTGGTTGAGTTAATATTGGTCTACAGACGGAGACGCACTGTTTTATTTCAACCACATGATAGTTTGTCCTGTTCAAAACGCGTTTTCACGAGAACTCTCTGACCAGATAAATGAAAAACCCGTCTCACTGTAACTGCCGGGTCATTTCTCTCTGTTCATAGCCACAGTAACAAGGTAAGAGAACTTTCTACCGCATTTCAATATCTGATGAGGGAATCCTTGTACTATTTTCTCTGTTCATAGCCACAGTAACAAGGTAAGAGAACTTTCTACCGCATTTCAATATCTGATGAGGGAATCCTTGTACTATTTTCTCTGTTCATAGCCACAGTAACAAGGTAAGAGAACTTTCTACCGCATTTCAATATCTGATGAGGGAATCCTTGTACTATTTTCTCTGTTCATAGCCACAGTAACAAGGTAAGAGAACTTTCTACCGCATTTCAATATCTGATGAGGGAATCATTGTACTATTTTCTTCAGCTGAGGGTAAAGCAGTCAACGACTTTAGACTGAAATTTTGAGATGTTGCATATTTGTTCGACGACGCTTTCTTTTCATTTTAATCATCGTTTTACTACGCGTAAAAGAGAAATCTCCTCTGAGTGCGTAATTGAACGAATCATAGCCGGAAAATTTTATCAAAATGGAAACACCAGTGACAAAGTGAAATGAAACAATTACTACCAATCCAAAGTTCACTCTTTGATTTGATTATTTCTCTTTCATTTTTTCTACAGCTAAATGATAACCAAGGACAAAACAAGCTCGTGAAGACATGTCGCCCAACATCAAGATATTTTGGCTGATGTCACCGCTGATTACTCTCTGTTTTGCGGCAAAAAACAACAGCAGTGGTGGAAAACAAAATGGTAACATGGTAAGCTCATTTTTAAAACTATACTCTCAATTATTTTCCATTATCGCAATTAAAAATTGAGCAAGTTTTGTTACCAAAAAAGGGGGAAAATAATAGAATCTGTAAAGGAAGGAGAAAAACGAGATCTACTTTAAAAGAAAAGTGTGACATAATAATTGCAGCGTGAAACGAAAACAAATTTGAGAACAATAAAGTTAATTCCTAATGCGCTCTTGTACTTAGGGCGCTCATTCATGCCCACCATATGGACCCTGTGCTTATGGTCCACAAGGTATCCCAGGTATCCCAGGTATTCCCGGGAGCCCAGGACCCGCAGGGCCCACGGGTAGAGCGGGACCACCCGGACCTCGAGGATCTCAGTACGGGACCACAAGGGGACAAAGGTGACGCAGGTAAACCAGGAAGTCAAGGCCTCCCTGGTTCGCAAGGACCTCCTGGGAAATTAGAATCTCCAGGGTCCATAGGCCGACAGGGGCCATGAGGAACCAAGGGTGAAACGGGTGATAAGGGAAACCCAGGAGCCCCAGGCCTTCAGGGACCTCCAGCAGCACAGGGAAGTAACTGGAAACAATGCGTTTTCAAAAATTTGAACAATGGAAGGGACACTGGCTTGATTAAGGTACAGGTGTAATAATCTTCATTTAGATTTAAATTCACTGTGCGGGGTACGCGTCATCTCACTTGTCAATCCTTCTATTAAGCATATTTTAATCAGGAAGTTTAATTCCGCCACGATATCAAAAGGGATTGGCGAGTTAATTTCCTTTTGGATTTACACTCACAGCAGTAGCGAAAGAGAGGAAATTACAACTCTTTCTATTTTTCATTGATAAAAGATTGAAGACATATTTGGATCTGAGTAAACCATTTGATAAAGCAGCAAACATACAGTTGAAGGTTGTTACCTAAGTTTTAAGTTTTGTTACTCGGTAAAGAGATTAACCAAACTCTTCAAAACGGCCATTATAGGAGCGACAGTAGCCACTTTCTTCGTTTCACGGAACTGGTAGCAGTGAATGAACAGGGCAGTTCACTTAGGCGAAGAATGCAGAAAGGCTGTCATCAACATAGCGTTAAGAATTCAAAAATTGATCATTCCATTTATTGTCCGTGATACAGAGCGGTAGAGTTTGATTATTAAGTTAACCGAACGGAAAAAACAAAACTGACGATAAATTCTGTATCTACCTTCAATTGAAAAACAACCACCAAGACTGTGTTCCACGCTGGTATGCTAAATGACACCAAGACTGTGTTCCACGCTGGTATGCTAAATGACACCAGGACTGTGTTCCACGCTGGTATGCAAAATGACACCAAGACTGTGTTCCACGCTGGTATGCTAAATGACACCAAAACTGTGTTCCACGCTGGTATGCTGAATGACACCAATACTGTGTTCCACGCTGGTATGCTAAATGACACCAAGACTGTGTTCCACGCTGGTATGCTAAATGACACCAAAACTGTGTTCCACGCTGGTATGCTGAATGACACCAATACTGTGTTCCACGCTGGTATGCTAAATGACACCAAAACTGTGTTCCACGCTGGTATGCTGAATGACACCAATACTGTGTTCCACGCTGGTATGCTAAATGACACCAAAACTGTGTTCCACGCTGGTATGCTGAATGACACCAATACTGTGTTCCACGCTGGTATGCTAAATGACACCAAGACTCTGTTCCACGCTGGTATGCTAAATGACACCAGGACTGTGTTCCACGCTGGTATGCAAAATGACACCAAGACTGTGTTCCACGCTGGTATGCTAAATGACACCAAAACTGTGTTCCACGCTGGTATGCTGAATGACACCAATACTGTGTTCCACGCTGGTATGCTAAATGACACCAAGACTGTGTTCCACGCTGGTATGCTAGATGACACCAAAACTGTGTTCCACGCTGGTATGCTGAATGACACCAATACTGTGTTCCACGCTGGTATGCTAAATGACACCAAGACTCTGTTCCACGCTGGTATGCTAAATGACACCAAGATTGTGTTCCACGCTGGTATGCTAAATGACTCCGTTAGTTCGCTATGTGGAGACAGACCAATAGTCTGACTATAAAGTTCACGTTTTCCTCGTCAAAACTGAGTAATTCTAAAGCATCAAATTATAGGTTTTGCCTCTTCAGTCTTCTTTATAAATTCTCCTTGAAGTCTTGGTATCGTTATATTCATTTTATTAAGTCGTTCTTTCGGACTCTGATTAGTTTCTTGTACTTTTTATTAGGTTTCCCGAGAGTCGATAACTTGATCGCAAATCGACGAGAAAGTTAGTTTTTTCTCTGATTAACGCCAACTCCAATTAAGTCATCAAATAAAACTGCTGTAAATAAAGGGCGTCACTCAATGAGGGTCCAACTGAAAACCATCGATCTTGACCTGGTGGGTCCCCTCTTTAAATATTATTGTAATTACTATTATTAGTATTATTAGTATTATCATTATTATTATAATCATTATTAGTAGCAATATTAATATCATTATCATATGTCACATACAGGGAAGTTTTTAACATTGGTAGGATCGAACTGTATCAAGAACAGGGTGCTTGTAACTGAAATTCCATTTAACGACATCTCGGGAATACATTAAAATTAAAGAAAATGTTAGACTGAATTTGGCTAAATTCAGCTATATGACATTGTTCGGCTACTTTAAAATAGACGTTTCCTTCTCCAGGAATGCCTTTTCTTCAAAAAGTCGGCCAAAACAGCTCTGCGCGTTTTCTGGAGTGGCAACCTGCGTCTCTACAACTGCCATGCTTGCTGCAGACGATGGTATTTCACCTTCAACGGTGCAGAGTGCTCGACTCCTGCTGCAATCCTTGGGTTTCACCCACGTGACCAATACCTTAGCAACGGTTAATATCCGCCATCTTGGTGTCCCTCGAGCGTAAACAAACCGTATCTAACGAAGAGTTCATGTGAGAAAGAAGGGATGGTTTTATGCATTATTGTTGGCTGTTCGAGCAAAAGTGGAAAGCATAAAGACTAAGGATTTTCTCGTATAATAATTTAATAATTTTATTATCTCGATAGCGCAAAATTCATTATATATATGATCTAACGCGCTCTACCTAAGATCATCACAAATCAAGGGGAAGAACAGGAGGAACTAGAAGTTGTTGTATGGTTCGAGGCTTGCGGCTGTTGTAGATCCTCGATTTTTTGGTCGAGCTTTTCTTTGAGCTTCTTAGCCGATGAGAAATCGATGTCTTTAGCCCTCGCCTACGGCACTTCATTGACCTATGTCGGCAAAATCCATGAGCATTTTACCTGAGTGCAAGTAAGCTTGGGTTGTCACGAAAACTCACACCCCAAAAACTCAGACCTCAGACCCCGAAAACTCAGACTCCTCGAAAATTCAAGAGATAAACTCGACTCATGATCACTCCTAGTAATCCCGCGTGTATTTTGACCTTTTGGGTCTTGATCCAACTGAAGCAGCAAAAGCAAGGCCGCAAGTTGCACGTTTCGCAAAATCGTCCGATGGTTGAGTATTAAAACATTTTGAGAGTGACACAAGACTTCATTTAGCTTAGATTTACCTCCATTTTTCCCGTTAATTTTGAACTTTTCATTCACAGTTAACGGGATCAAATGCGCTCGCTCCAACATCAAAGTATTAAAATGTGGCGTGATTTTGACGAGCCGAAGGGGACGTTTGTTTACCTTTTTGTACTTCGTTGCACAGATCCTTGTTGTCGCTCTGTTAAAATTCTTAAATATTTCGCGATAATAATGGATACAAACAGAGACTCGGCCCACCAGTCCCAAAACGAAGACAATTTTGCGACCCTTGGGCTAGAGTTCTTAAATGAGGCAGAAAGAGAAAAACAACGCGAAAGAAGACTCGGCATCAGCGCCGTCACGATTCGCTTCACTGAAGAATCACTCTTGATATTGTTGTCCGTCTTTCGCGTCGGATTTGTTGCATTGTTCCACCGGTTATATTATAAAAAAAATTGGTTCATGCTTTATGCTATGCACTATCGAATTATGGAGCACTTTGAAAGCTTGGAGAACACTTCGAGGGACCTGAGTTTTCGGTGTCTGAGTTTTCGTGACACCCAGCGAGCTTGCCATGAATTCTAGTAGTTGCCTCAAACATAAATAAAACACTTGCGATATGTGAGCATGACTCAGCCAGTCCAGCTTTGCATCCCAAGCAATGGGCTGACAAAATAGTCTCATCGTTTTCAGAAATGACCCAAATGTTCACTAAAGGATCACTCATATGCTGTGAATGCCAAACTCGTGCTCTCACGGCATACTTGCCGGCGATTACTTTGCCTACAACTGAGGTTACAAATCCCGACACCATTTGATTAAACGCCTCTAGACTCTTGAATGCCTTGAACTGCTTCTTGGTGTAGAAGCTGGTCTCAAGAACGAGGTAACTGAGCACGTCCGACGCTTCCACAGGAGGCAAGCATTTTGGACTGAACTTCTCGGCTGGTATGCTTGCAAGGTCAACCCCAATGACCGAGATCTTTTGCAAACATCTTTCCTTCCAACTCTCTAAGCTTTCGGCATACTCAGAGAGCACTGGGATACCTTAAGATGAATGCCGGATACTTTTATCGCTTTTTTCTGTCTGGATATTCATGTAGTTGGCGAAATAATACGGCGATAATAGAGAGGGCTTCACTATAGAAATCGACTAATTATTCATAAATTTGACACCCGAGGGACACCAACATGGCGGACACTAACTTCAGCAAAGCTTGTGACGTCACCTGAAACCCAACCATTGATGGCGTAGTCTACATGGTAGATGGAAATGGCGGTAAAAAGAATTTACACCGCCCCCGTCATATCGAAGGTGTGTGCGAGAAACTCCACAAAAGTGTTGTGCGCGTGGGGTTCTGGGTCGGTAACTGTAAAGGACTCGGATCTGCTGACGCAATGACAGACTGGAACTCAGTGTCCCGGATCAATGTGGAAGAAGTACCACCCCCACAGGTATAATATCTTATACTACCAGTGCTTGCATTTTGTGCAATTGGGAAATTTAAACTAATGAGCTTTCTTTGCTGAATATCTGGCAGCAAAATAGGAACAATAGCATGATAAGGAATCTTAGATTCAAATAGTCGGGATAAATTGAAGCAAAGTTGTTAAATCAGGCATTTTAAAATTGCACCTCTGAGGTATGTAGAGTAGGAATGCTGTTATAACAACTCGCAAATAAAAGAAGGTTTTCACTAAATGTCCAGGAGTGTTTGCTGCGTGTTTCGTATTTGGGCTCCTGCCATTTACTTATCGAAGTTTCGAGTTCTTGACATTTGACCAGTTATGTTGGTGTAGAAAAACACAATCAAGAAAGTCTACAAACTGCTTTCCTTACGGAATTCTTTCCGAAAGACTGAGATTTACGCAAAGACATCGCCAGAAATCGAGGACATTTTGCGACCGCATTCATTGGTCAGCGGATTGCAGTTGGATGAAAACAAAGATGGCGGTCAAGACAAATTCCATATAAAATACTGAACGATTTAAGTTCTGTGGACCTTTTTTATGGAGAAAAAAGCAAAAGAAAAACAACTTTGAACTGATCTCTTGGTATTTTTAAGGCAGAGCGACTTATAGCAATTTGTCGTCTGATGTAATGCAAGGGACACTCTGTACTAAGCTTCAATGTTCACTCAAACTGGCTTTTTTTGTAATCGTCTAAGATGTCAGACATTTTGGAAATTGTAGCTTAAGCCCCTTGCATTAAATAATGGGAAGATCTAGGAAAATCGTACTTGAAAAGGGCTTTTTCTCCCAGTTGAAAACACAGTTCAACGAATGTACTAATACAGATCTCTCTGATCTGCTTCTTAATTTTCGTGCGAGAAAATTTTTATTCAAGGCGCTACTTTGGTATGAGGGGGTCTGTATTGAGTTTATTTCCCGTCAAACATTGCTGAATTAGAAAAACAAATATGGCGACAGTTTGAAGGTTTCGCAGAGGGTTTTCCTTTTAACGTTTTCCCTTCTGGTGCGTCCTCAAGGATGGTCTCAGTTCACAGACTCCACAGAGCAAAAATAAAAATTTTCAAGCTCTTTTGGAAGTATCTCATTGTCAAGAAATGTCTCTTTTTATGGACGATTTGCTTACTTCGAACTTCCCTTTATTTAATGCGAGTCGGAGCTATTTGACTCCCTGGAGGGTTTCTCCTCAAATTGGCGATCCTTTGCAATGGATTACGCTATATTTGAAACAGACTAGAGGTAATGGCTAGCCTCGAATATCGAACATTGCTAACTTTGCTGGAGGTAAGTAGACAAACAGCTTTTGAATCATTTTTATGTCAGAAGTACAGCTTAATCTCTACTGAACATGTTTCGAGTCGGAGCTAAGGAATAATCTTACTCGTATTTGTGGTATTTTGGATTTTTGTGGAAATCCCATACATTTCCTTACACGATTTCGCCGCCATTAAGTTCTCAATACCCACGCGCGTCCGGCATTTTGACCCAAATTTCTGGCAATGAAGAGATTTCAGTTCTGTATAGATCAAGAACGCTAAGCTTTGAATCCAAAGTAGACATGATAGAACCCTTCAGACAGATCGTGTCGAATTGTTGCTATCTATAGATGATGTTATGCCGCACTCCTTATTTGTTCTAAATCCGTAATGACCATGGATATCAAATTCTGCTTCGATACTCTTTAAGTTGTGAATAACCCGTTCCTGAAAGAGAAGCGTGCTCAGACTTCACTTAATCTCATTTCGTCGCCTTCAAAGAATCGCAAAATCAGGATTATTTTGAAATAGTCATACATTTGGAAGGCCACAAGTTCATCATGGAATAGTTTTCGTCTTGCCTAAACGAAACGATTACTCTATCCTCTGTAAAAGTATCGATGACCAGACAGTTGGTGGACACATTGTCAAGTCTCGGGTTTGCATAACTTTCTCGTGTCTTCGTAACCCTTCCCCTCTCCCTTCGTGTTTAGATACGGATAAAAGTTCTCTATTGCTTAATTATTTTTTCCGGAGGGGAGAGTAAGGCACTGTGTGGGGAACTTTTCTGACAACATATGACCTCTTTTAGTGGGGTGGAAGGTTGACGAGGCCAAATCAAATGATCAGAGTGGAGCTGGGGCGAAGCTGCATACAATGAAAGGGAAGAGACAGAGATTATGGGGTGTAGGTCATTCACGTGAGGGTCAAATGGAATGAATTGGCAGTGAAAAATAGCTGCAAAATCGTAGTGAGTCACAACCATCTGGATCATTTAACTCAACAAAAAAATGTGTTTTGGTGATTAGGAATGGGAGAAACAATTTAAATGACAGTATTCCTAATTTAGATAAGCAAACTTGACTTTGAAAAGAGTGCATCGTAAAATAAAAACCGCAATATCTGCGGCTCAAAAGAATCTATCTTATAATCTGTTGAGCAGAAATCTCCGCGATGCCTTCAGAAACTGAAGTACATACCAACATTTCTGTCTATTCCTCTTAGCGAGGCTGTTATTTTCAGCAAAACCAGGTGTTCGTTATTGTCTCACTTAGGCTTGTTTGATGATTGTTTGATGGTCGAACCCGAGGAAATACTGCATATTTGCAAAATATTATCGGACGGAAAAACAACATGCGCTCTGTTTAAAAGAGTGCGAAATATGGTACACGTAGTTGGCCAGGCCTTAAAAACCTCTAGGCCTACTCTGGGGCCTTAAGTCTACATAACTTTGGGCGACTTTGGTCGATTTAAGGCGACTTAAGCGAAATTGGCAGAAGAAACATTGCGAATTTAGGCGATTTAAGGCAACTTGAAGCGACTTAAGGCGACTTAAGGCAACTTGTGGCGACTTAAAGTGATTTTGGTATATCAACTCAGTTGAAATTGTAAATTTGCCACCGTAACGAATAAAAAATCTGACGTTTCAAGCGTTAACCCTTCGTCAGAGCGGGTGATTTTATTTGACTGAAGTGATAAAATCAAAGTTAGCAACAGTCTCTTCATAAACCTTAAAAATATATACAGAATCCCTTGCAATAAACACCATAGTCAATTTGGCTACTTTTCTGTGCTCATAAGTCACCATAGTCTAAAAATGCCAGATTTCAAGCCAATTTAGCTAAAATAATTAAACAGATACACTGTCGTCATGGGACAAAACTTAAGTCACGTGATCAAATATTTCGGGCGGCCGTGTTTGCCCTAAAAGGCTTTTCTTGGCTTAGAAGTGGTTAACGTATGTTTATCATCAAACTAACGAATATGAAATGTACAAAAACACTATCAAAGTCTCAGGATAGATAAATATTTACACCTTTAGTAGGTTTGTCGAGCTACAAAGTTCAAATGTTTTCAGTTGGTCGAATAACATGTGGGAAGTAGCTAGTACAGATTAATGGGTTTATGCTGGAGAAACGGCCCACTTTTGTCATTCTTTTACTCTGGGTAAGTTAAGTGCGCATATAATTTAGCTTCAGTTAAGTATAGTTGACCTTTAATAATGTTATTTATACTGCTCAAGGTATAAGTGAGTTGCAAAAATTGAGCCTTTCTACAAAATACCTTTCTATAGTTTTATCTTGATGATCTGGTACTGCAGGTTTTATGTCATTCAATTTTTATTATATCCTGATGGTAATACACAGTGTCAACCCTTTTATCAACCT
>NC_142521.1:5205000-5247500 GCF_964205215.1 Stylophora pistillata | reverse complement strand
CCTGCAGATTTCATGCTTTGTTTAATCCATCTAGCAATGGTGTCTCTAGAAACTGGTCCATGAGGCTTAGCATAGGAAATAAGCAATTGACGACAGTCCTTTCGGAGGGAGGCAGTTCTTTCAATATAAACATTTAACAAAGTAAACACGCAGAGTTTTTTGTCCAGAGCGTAACGTTTGAATATAATGGGAGACAAAGGTCTGTTCTTCCCCCCGCTGCTTTTGGTTTGTTTAAGACAAGAAGTTATGGTAAATGATATGTGTTCTGACTGTACATTCATGCTATCCAAAGATAATAACTGTAGTGTTTGTGTTCTTTGAACAGACACCAGGGCCATGATTATGACTAGTTTTTGCGTGAGAAGTTTCAGTGTGATATCGTGAACATCGGGGAAATCTTTTAGATAAGCAAGTACTTGTTGTGGGTCCCATGTTGTTTCATATCTGGGTAATGCAGGTTTGATGTTGAATAAACCTGCCATGAATCTGGAGACAATAGGATGGCTGCCCAGCTTAATACCGTCAATAACAATGAAACTTGATAATGCACTTCTAGCTGTTCCCACAGTACTGTATCCGGTACACTTAGATAAGTGAGGCAAGAACTGAAGAACACTTTGAAGGCTTGGATTGATCTGGTGTACATTATGCTCCTCACAGAATTTCACCCATGCGGTAACGTATGTTTGGTATTGTTTGCGGGTCCCTGTTCTCCACGACTGGAGTATAATATCAAGTGGTTCACCTGTAATGCCTTGTTTTGTCAGGGCTAGCCTGACCCAAGACAGCCAAGGAGTTGTAGTTTTGGGTAAAGAGGGTGTATTTCCTCGGGATTGTGAGGTAGCGTCAGTGTTTTCCTGTTGTTTATTATCTTTATTGGCTTGTCCTGAAGCATGTGAAGTAGGCGCGGGTACCAAAACTGAGTTTCCCAATAGGGAACTATCAGGATTGCAGACACCTTGTTGAACTGAAGTTTCTGAAGGACTTTCCCTATGAGACTAAAAGGTGGGAAGCAGTATATTAGCTGAGTTGATATTGTGACCAGTCAATTGTAAAGGCATCAATCGCTATGGCACCTGGGTCAGGTTTCCAGGCTACGTATTTCTGGACTTTGTGGTTTAGTCTAGAGGCAAACATGTCTATTTGCGGCATTCCCCATATGTTTGTAAGGTGTTGAAAGGAGGCTAGAGCAAGGGACCACTCAGTGTTGCTGTCATGTTGCCGGCTTGCTTGGTCAGCCTCAGTGTTAAGAATGCCTGGTAAATGGGAAACAGACAGTTTTAAGCTTCGTTCTTTACACCAGAGCATGATATCCCTTGCCATATCATTATATTGTGGGGAATGAGTGCCTCCATACGTTGGAGGTAGGAGACTGATGTAGTATTATCACATAAAATTGTGATAACCTTGTCATGCAAATGATTGCATAAGGATTTTAGTGATAGAAACACGGCTTTCAGTTCTAGAAAATTAATGTGGTTTTGCGATTCATCTGGTGACCACCGTCCTTTTGCTATGGAATCAGTGCCTTCAATCACGCCATCCCAACCCGAAAGCGAACTATCTGTTTTTAGGGTTAGTTCAGGTAGCTGTAAGGCTAATGGGCAAGGAAAAAGGTCACTTTCCCTTATCCACCATTCTAGATCTTTCTGAGCAAGAGGTGAGATAGTCATTGCCCCATCCAGATTCCATTCTTGTGATTTAAGTGCATTAGTTTTATCAGTCTCTAAAGACCTGTAGAAAAGGGGTCCATAATACACTCCAGAGAATGAGGCAACCATGAGGCCTACCACAGAAGCAACTTCTCTGATGGGTACAGGTCTCTGATATTTTAAAAGACTTCTACATGCATTTTTTAATTTATCAACTTTATCAGGGACCATGGTGATATCCATTGTAACAGAGTTTAGAATAAATCCCAGAAACTTGACTTGTTGTGATGGTTTTGTCACTGATCTGGTGTCATGGACAGTAAAACCTAGGGATTTTAGCTATTTAATGGTATCGCTAACTTGTTTATCAAGCTCCTGAGGTGTATCAGCTAGCAAGAGGATGTCATCAATGTAACCCACCAGGTGGGAGCCTCTTGATCTAAGGGAGGCGTAAACTGGTTTCACAAGTTTAGCGAAGGACCTTGGGGCACTAGATAGCCCATTGGGTAAACAAGTAAATTCATACAAGTTGTTTTTGAAAATAAATCTGAGATATTTTCTATGATCAGTTACTATAGGAACTGAGTAGTACGCATCCTTGAGGTCGAGAACTGCCATCCATGAGCCTTGTTTAATCAACTGGGCAGCGCTGTTTGCAGTGACTCCATCTTAAAGTGTTTATAGGTCACTTGTTCATTTGGCCTTTTCAAGTTTAGAATTAACCTATGTGATCCATCTTTCTTGGGTCGTGTGAAAACCGTGGAGATGAATTCGGCTTCACAATGAGTGGCTTCCACGATAACATTTTTAGTTAACAATTTAGAAATCTCTGTCTCAATAATTTCTTCTTCTCCTCTGGAGAAGTGAATATGAGGAACGACAGTTTGAAAAGGCTCTGAATCAAAGGCTATACGATAGCCAGTTACCATCTCAAGGATAGCACTATCAGAGGTCATCAGCATCCAGGTAGCTACAAATTTAGATATATTACCAGCTGTAAAGATTTTAACATGGATGTCGCTTACCAGGTCATTAGAGCTTTCTAGGTCGATTTCGACTGTTGTCGATGTTTTGTGCTCTGTTTTTGACCGTCTTTCCTTTTCCAGGGCCTGAAGCCCTGGCCTCTCAAGTTTTTTGAATTCCTGTGAGAGTACTTGCCACCATAAGAATTGTAGTTACTGCTGTGGTAGTCTTTGGGTAGGATTTTGGCACCAATCTTGTTCTGGTCACCAATATCCTTCAGTTGCTTATGGAGGTCATCTCCAGAGAGCATGTCAGAAAAAGTAATCTGAGAGGAGCATAGGTATGTATAATCCTTCCCTATGTCTGACTTCATAAGTTGTTTCCTCTGCACATTAATCTCATAATTTGCATGTGATAGCAGAGATAGGGCCTCAAGGCTCATTTTCTTCATTGTTTGAAGTTGGTCATTGCTCAGATTCCCCGTCATGGACAGGTCAGCCATACGTAACACTGGTATAATGCCTTTTATAAGGGCTTGTTGAATATTATATTTTGTGCATCACTTTTCTTAGTGTGATCCCTGAGCTTTCGCCAGATGCCCGGGTTAACCCTGGTAGGCTTAGGATTTTTGCAGTTTTCTGGCCTTTCTTGGCGATCCAGCTTGTCCTTTAATGCTTTATCAGACATACGATGTCTAAGCATTTTGTCAGTTAGCTTAGCAAGCTGATTGTGCTGGAGCTTGGCTCCAGGGGTGTCATCTGACTCGTACTCTTTTTGGAGTTCAGCCAACGTTTCATCCACATCTGGGTCATCAGAGTCGAGCTCTTTGTTAGAAGGATCTGAGCCATTGTTTTCATCAATGATCTCATTCATCAATTCTTCAGGGTCGCGGTCATCGTCGTCAACATGCTCTTTGCTCGAGGAGCAAACATGGCGCCGTTTTTTTGGCGGGAAGATCTGTCTGGGTTGCATGTCGTTTGACCGGCCCTGGTCCGTTTCCCTTCACGGAAGGGGTTTTCGAAGTCTTTTGTTGATGGAGAGCCGTTGTTAGGAGGGCCATCTCGTTGATTGAAGTGGTGGTTTGCTCGGGTGGCACGGCCGATCCCGAGGCTCTTTGATCGTCATTCACGAAGATCTTCTTTGGAGGGTTTTCAGGTTGTTTTCCTTCATCGTCTGAATCAAGGTTGACTTCTTCAGTAGGTTTAGACATTTTCATGCCGAGTTTACGT
Source organism: Stylophora pistillata (assembly GCF_964205215.1). Lineage (NCBI taxonomy): Eukaryota > Metazoa > Cnidaria > Anthozoa > Scleractinia > Pocilloporidae > Stylophora > Stylophora pistillata. Next base: position 5,243,656 of record NC_142521.1, on the reverse strand, counting down.
GATAGCAGAGGTTAAAAGACCGATTTTTAAACAGATTTTGAACTGGTGAACTAAAGCGTGACTGTTTGGTCGGACAACAAACTCGCACCGAGCTCGGATACGCATGCCTGCTATCTCACGTGACCTCCGATTGTATGCAAATGCAAGGTAGAATTAGAATCTCCAAGCTGCATCTGATGATGAAAGGAGGGTAAATACCTCAACTGAGGAGGGAAAGGGGAGGGGGACTCAGTTCTCAAGAAAGTCTTTATGGGAGGTAGTGTGAGGCATAATTAAAAATGGGGAACTGGTCTGACAACATATTACGTCTCTGAGCGGGGGTAGGGGTTGCCGAGACGAAACAATAACCTTTTAAGTAATTTATCGAGATTCCTTCAGAAATCGAAGGAAAAATGGAAAGTAACTTATATCTCATAACGAGTCCTCAGTTTAAGCATTGATTGCACCGACAGGTTTTTGTTATTGTCTTACAGTACTCTTCAAGTTTTATGATTACAATAGCTTTGGTTGATGGTTGATCGCGAGCACATAGTGCATCACTAATAAATATTATTTAACAATTATTCGCCGAAAGCGAGGTAAATATCGTCGAATAATCCCCGAGACGAAGTCGAGGGGATTATTCGACAATATTCACCGAGCCTGAGGCGAATAATTGTTTTAGTATAATTTCAGAGCTGAACAAAAGAGAAATTTCTAAAATCATAACATTTTAGTAACATTTATTAACATTTTATTTTAACATTTTATATAAACCGCGTGGAGCGGTTTATATAGCGTCGTATAAGGAACCGCTCCACCAATCAGATTGCTGGAAACTCTTTGCTCAGCTCTGAAATTATACTAATATCGGATAGTAAATCAACACGAGATCTGTTTGAAGGAGTAGAAATTCATTCACAGTCAGTCTAAAAGTTATGCATTCATATGACTTTTTCATCTACTTCGATCAATTCCAACACTTTAGTAGAATTAAACAGAAAAACCAAGAATTAAACAGAAAACCTGGCCAGTTATCTTTGTTTCGTATTTTTTGTTTTGTGATGATTAACGTCCGTTAATTAGTTAATTTATTGTTTCGCGATCTTGTTTTGACGAGAACGCCTTCAAACAACAGAAGAGAAGGAAAACACTGAACTTTCTCAGAGGAAAACGAGTTATCACTGACAACTATGGAGGATCGGGTTGGTAGCCCTTTTCTCGACTTTGCATTGTCCCGTCTCTAGAAATTTTTTTTCGCTTCTTAGTTGTTTTTGTCCCGTTCAGCTTCCCACTATGTGCGACACAGACGATAAAGTGATCCACTGTAAATCATTTTCAAAAGTCAAGAAAAGTAGATTAAAAAAATTTTGAAATACCGCCAAACAAGAGAATGTAAATGAAACGTTACGTACCATCATATTCCTTAATACATTTTACATTTTTCATGTACCAGAAATTAGATTCACACGCATATTTGATCGCATAATTTCGGTAAGGAATTATGTTTTAATTATATCTTTAAAATTTCCTTTACAATGCGTCCATAAAGGTATCTTCCAAATGACTCCTTTAATTTCACTCCAGTCGGAGGAATTTTAAGATAAATTCATATCACGAACCTCAAATTTTTTGCGAAGTGTCCTGCAAACATTTTCGGAAAACCTTTTGGCCTATAAACGAGCACAAGAGGTATCCGACAAAATCGATTTGAGAAGGAATTTACTTACTTAAGCCCATCGCTCCTCCTGAAGCATAGGCCCCCGACAACATTCCGCCAGAGTGCTCTGGCCTTTGCTGCTCTTTCAAGTTGTCTCCAGGTCTTGATGTCGGCGTCGAGGTCACGGCGCCAAGTGTTTCTTGGCCTTCCTCTCTTTCGCTCTTCCGCTTCCCCTGGGGATTCCACTTCAGCGCCTGCCTTGTGATGTTGTTGGCTGGCTTTCTCAAGGTGTACCCGATCCATCCCCATCTTCTACACCGGATCTCTTCGTCAGCTGGCAGCTGGTTGGCACGCTGCCACAGGTTTGCATTGCTGATGGTGTCGAGCCAGCGTATCTGGAGGATCCTTCTCAGGCAGCTGTTGAGGGAGGTCTGCACTTTTCTGATGATGGTCTTCGTGGTCTTCCATGTCTTCGCTCTATACAGAACTACTGACTTGACGTTGGAGTTGAACCTTCGATAGAAGGGGGGTCGGCCTTGTGGCTTCCGTCGACTCACGGCTTTCACCACACGGCGTCAAATGTCATCTTGACGAGGTCCATTCCCCTCCCAGGGCAGTAGTCTTTTGGTCCGTTGTTGGCGTTTCTGTAGTATGCAAAATTTTTACGGTGTGAGGTTGCTAGCCCCACACCCAACCCTCCTCCTCTCTCATCCGGGCTTGGGACCGGCCATGGCGGAGTTAGAAGGAATTTACTGGCTTCAAAATATAACCATTCAATATATTGAGTTTTTTTCTACGGAAAGCCGAAAGCCGAGAAATCGTGATACAGATCATGAAATTAAAAAATCCATCGTTGTAAAGAGTCGACAACAGTAAATCTCATTATTTTTTAACAAAATATACAATATTCAATCTGATTTCCTCCAAAAATCAGCTTCAATTCCAGCGCATGGAAAACTTTTTCTTCGAGGCCTATTGTCACACGATAATGCATTCAAACTCGAAATTTAAGGTGTTGTCTGCTAGGTGGAATCGGATATTGATCTAACCAATCAGATTTGATGTCTTATTCTATACATTCGACATTAAGTCAGGTTGTAGACATGTTTTTACGACCGTCAACTTGATGGCTTGATAAAACCCACGGCTAAGAATAGGTGTAATATATTTTCGTCTGCTACAAGCCCCTTTAAAAGGGTAAGAGCTCTCTCCGCTGATATTTTATTTTAAGGAACGGGGAGAGTTCTCTATTTCTCTAATTCAGCGCACAATTTCAGGTGATATTGTTGATTCTTTTTTCATAGTTTTACCTCTATTTATAGCCGCGAGAACAAGGTAAGAGCTCTCTTTACAAAGCGTTTCCTAAACAGCGAATAATTGAGCTTTTCTTGTTAATTTTGGTATGAATGAACAAACAATTTTCCTTTTCACCTTTCCTCTCTTATCAGTCAGTGCAGTGCTAAGTTTAAAAATCAAATATCTCTCGGAATTATTCAGAGAATCGCTTTCAATTGCTTACAACTCCTATGATCCTTTTTAAATTACCAAAACGAGAGAACGGTTGTGTTTTTGTCACTGTCTTTGTGACACTTAAGAGACCAGGAACAAACCGAAAATACTAACTCTTGTAGCCCTTCTGCAATTAATGTGCTTTGTTTTAATTTCACGTCATTTACAGCTGAAGGATGAACATACATACAAGCTGGTGTAAACATGTCGCCCAACATTAAGATATTTTGGCAGGTTTTACCACTGATTGCCTTTTGCCATGCAGCAAAAAACAACAGCAGCGGTGGCAAATGCAATGGTAAGATGATAAATTTATTTTTTTTCAAATATATCCAGACATTGTTATTTTCATCATTTCGTCTCAGTCAGTGTCATTCCAAAATAGAACAGAAAAGGAGAAATTCACTGAAAGATTGATATAGAACGATGATTACATGAGCGAACAAATTATTCTTAATTAGAAAGATGAATTTGTTATAATGAATATGCACAAGAAAAGTAGTCATATTTCTGACAGCGTATGAAACAAGTGTTATCGGTTGTGTATTTTTTCTTGACACAGGGCACCCAACCATATCCACCTTATGGACTTCTTTGGCGTACACAGGCTGCAACTTACAATAGCACGATAAGGAACTTAGATTTAACACTCGGGATGAATTGAAGCAGAGTTTTGAGATCAAACATTTTACGGTTGCACCTTTGGGGTATGTATAGTAGGGATACCGTCATGACAACACGCAAATAAAAAGAAGGTTTTCACTTCAGTAATATCCAGGAGTGTTTGGCTAGTGTGTTCTGCAATTCAAAAGACAAAGTCTTGGAGTGTTTTTTTTAACAGATCAGTTATATCAGAGTAGAACAAAACACCAACGAGCGAGTCCAGTCACAAATTGCTTTCCTGACGGAATTCTTTCTGAAACATTGAGAAGAGCCGTTAGGTCCTGTGTATACCGAAAAGCTTCGAAGCCAAAGTACACACGACTGATCCTTTCAGAGAGAGCACGTTGAATTGTTGCTTCTCTGACATAGAACCGTAGACCTCACACGTTCTATACTTGTCATAATTGTGGATGTCAAGTTATTCCTTTAAAGAAAATTATCCAAAGTCACTTACTCTTATTTTATCACCACTAAAGAAAAGAAAAATCAGGATGATTTTGAAAGATTCATTCGTTTGGAAATCATATGCTCATCTCCCGATATTAGTCCTCTTTTTTTGACCAAAAGGATAGCTTTATCATCTTTCCTTAAATATGCAAAAGGCTCGAGAAACAAACATCTGGTCGAGACATTATCATAGTATCGCCAAGAAACATTACCACGCAGTTCAGTTCGCACGAGTTTTTTATTGCATTTGGAAAAAGCATGGTCACGTGATACTTATCGGGCTTAATCATAACCGCCACAGCTGTCAAAAATAGAAGGCATTGCCCAATGAAATACTTTGAACTTTCCCACTAGTTTGGCGCATTTTGATATTTGTATTCGTATTGATTCTTTTAAGTGTCCTGCCCTAACATACTCGTACCTCAGTGGAATGTTATTCCGAAGAAAGTCGTCTTTAGAGGAAGCGAAAAGGGTCCACGCCAACCCTTATATCTCTATCTAGAGAAGAGGAAAGAAATTAGCATGGATATACTTCAAGACTCTGGTTAGTTTTGTCGGTAAATAAGGATTTCCAAGCTGCATCTGATAGTAATAATAGGGTAAATAATTCAACCGAGGATAAGAAACATTCAGGGAATGGGGACACAATTCAAAAGAAAGTCTTTAGAAGGGGCGGTAGGTGTGAGGCATAGTCAAAAATGAGGAACTGGCCTGGTCTTACCAGATATGACCTCTCATAGTGGAGATGGGGATTACCAAGAAAAGGAAAACAACCTGTTAAGCAGAAATCTCCGTATGCCTTTAGAAATCGTGGGACAGATGGAAAGTAACATTTTTCATAGCGAATCCGCAGTTTATGCAGTGATTGCACCGACAGGCGCAATCGATGTGGTCTTACCAGGTTTAAATACCTTTGATTGATGCGAGCAAACACTGCATTGCTAATGAATATTATTGTCGGACAGTGAATCAGCACGAGATCTGTTTGAAGGGGTCCGAATTCATTCACAGTGCTACACGTGGTTGGCCAGGCCTTAAATGTCCTTAACCGCTAAACTAGCCATTGGTTACAAGGCTATGTTACTTCGCTCTGTGGAAACAGACAACGGCTCTTTTGAGGAGCAGGAAACTTTCTTCCATTCGAAATTATTTGTTTCTCAAGACCGTGTCCAAGTGTTTTCTTAGAATAGCAGGAGACACTAGATATCTTGATTTTATTAGGATGTTCCTCCAAAGTTCTCCTTTGTGACGCACTTCAACCGGTTTAGCTTTCGATGGTAGACATCATGGTGCTTGTTATTCATTAAAAAATGAACGGCTCAACTTAAATTAATTCGGGAAACGATGGTTTACATCGACTGAGAACATCTTTTTAGTCACCACAAAAAAAACCCTTCAAATCAATTTATGCCACTATTACTCGCTTAGGTTTGATAAATAGACATCCTATAGGTTCGTATTCATGTCATCGGTGTATCATATTTGCTTGTATGTGAACACCACAATAAATTGTTTCTATTAACTGAATGTTTCAGCGTTGCCAAAAGAAAATTTATTTATATTGCAATATTTCTACACTTCCTTGACCCTGGACTCCGAAATCTACTTCAACGTTACATACATACATAGGTTAATTGACCACTCCCCAAAAGGACCAACACCCACCCATCCCACCCAGGGGAGGATATCCATCACACAGTAATTTCGTGCATGGGAAATTAACGTCTCCTACCCCTAACCCCGCCAGGAGACGGGGCCCACGGTTTATTCGTCCTTATCTGAGAAGACTAGATTATCTATCCATTTCTTGATTATAAAGTAGGGTAGCAAATTCTCCTCACTTATTTTAAGACCATGAGTATTGGTCCGGCCGGGGCTCGAACCCTCGACCTCCCGCACAACACAATTCGGCGCTCTAACCAATTGAGCTAACCGGGAGGCGGTTTTACTTTATCAACGTTAAATGTTATTTTCCATGTTCAAGTCTTTACGTAACGAGGGACGCTTTGTGTTTATAAGGCGAAAATGAAGTTCGATTCCATCAACAAGAGCAAGGTAAAGATAATTTGTTAACATGAATAATTTCGTTTTTCAAATGGAATAAAAAACACTCGACTTCAATCAAGGGAAAATAGTAGAACATTACTTTCTCTTGATTCATTCAATCAAGGGAGAGTTTTTGTCCGTGATCATTACGTGTACATGCTTGTTGTACCAGAATGTGAAGCGCCAAGCTGAGGGACTGGATTAATCAAAAGGCTGTGTTTTGGCCAACATCATGGAATTAGTCAACTACATTTTACAGGTAGAGATCAATTTTGTGCTTGTCGCAATAATTTCAGTGTCACGAACCTTCCCCAGTTGCAACATAGTCCAGTTGACCTTAATTCTTAAGCCAGGTTATTTGGATTTCTGGTGATATTCAGAACGTTGAAAAAGGAAAAGCGGATCAAATTTAGGCACATCACGTTTGCGTGGCCCTTTAAAAGCCGTTAGCAGAACAAAATGGAGTCATAGTTAGCCCAATGGATAGTGCGCTGGACTGTTGTGCGGGAGGTCGAGGGTTCGAGGTCTTAAAATAATTGAGAAGAATTTGCTACCTTTCTGTAACATCAAGAAATGGTTGGATATTCTAGTTTTCTCGGAAAGGGACGAATAAATGGAGGTCCCGTCTCCTGCAGGGTTCGGGTAGGAGAAGTTAATTTCCCACCGGCACGAGATTACTGTGTGATGGATGTCCTCCCCTGGGGTGGGATGGGTGGGAAGGTGAGATTGAAATGGACTGAAGCGGCTGTCAGAGGCGCCTGAGAAAATGCCGACGTCTGTTCTCAACCTCAACAACATCTCATTGTAACAAACCTGTAATTCAGCTCTCTGCAAAAGGTTTGAATAAACATCATATTAGTATCATATTAGTATAGATGATAGCGTCCCCTTGACCTTCTGTTCATTTCTTATTCTTCCGGTATACTTCATATACGGAGACTTTTCTGCCTTATTTGTGAGCGTGTTTCTTAATTTGCAGAAACTAAATTTAAGTGTTTTTGTTAGAGCAAAACGACAATGGTCAAATAAACGAAACTCTGAACGACGCCATCATGACAATTTGCACTGTAAAATCTCATTTTGTTTATCTTTTTTTACTCAACTTGATCATTACAAACTGAAACCTTATTACATAGCAAATGAGAACAATTGAATGTTTTCTTTTTGCAACTTGCTTTAGAGTAGTAGAGTAAACTATGCGGTGATAAACCGGCTGACGAACGTGACTTTCAAATATATTCGATTTTTATTAACACGTACTGAGCGGTGCCCTTCTGTCACAGATGACGGGAATAATCAGTTTGCTGTTCGGCGATTGAATTCAAGATAAACAAATACGCTATAATGAGACAGACTTTTGTTTTCCCTGGTTCTACTGTTATTTAAATTTTTCAGTAGAAAACGAACAAAAACAAGGTGATTAAGACCTCAATTGTAATTCAATTAAACTAAGGAATATTTTTAAGTTCCTGAACTCAAGACATGATGCGGGGAAGCAGGCAAGACCTGAAGGTGTTTAAACAATGAAGACAGCAAACAAGACAGAAAACAAATTTTGATGTTAAGAAATTCAACAAAGTACGGAACGATGGATTGTTTATTCAGGTTCTTAATTATGCGTCTCATTGCTAACCAAGAATTAGAGAGAAAACCTTGTCAGTGAACTTTGTTTTGTTTTGTTTTAATGAAGAGGTTAAATCTGCACAGTTAATTAATTGTTGCGAGAACTTGTTTTGACGAGAACACCTTCAAATAACTGAATAGAGAAGGAAAACAATGCACGGTGTGATAGGTAATCACGATTTATGGAGGTAATTTGATAATATCAACTAAGTTGCAATTGTAAATTGGCCACCGTAAAGAGTTAAAAAGCTGACGTTTCGCGTTTCGAGCGTTAGCCCTTCGTCAGAACGAATGACGAAGGGCTAACGCTCGAAACGACAGTTTTTAACTCTTTACGGTGGCCAATTTACAATTTCAACTTAGTTGATATTATAAAATTACCTTGTTAGCCCCGCCGACGCAGCGCCACTGTATTTTTAGAAACTTACCTCTTTTATGATTTATGGAGCGTTTGGTTAGTAGTCCTTTTCTCGACTTTTTCCCGTTTCTAGCGATGTCAATTTCGCTTCTCATTTTGTTTATCTTTTTTTACTCAACTTGATCATTACAAACTGAAACCTTATTACATAGCAAAGGAATATTTTTAAGTTCCTGAACTCAAGACATGATGCGGGGAAGTAGGCCAGACCTGAAGGTGTTTAAACAATGAAGACAGCAAACTAGACAGAAAACATATTTTGATGTTAAGAAATTCAACAAAGTACGGAACGATGGATCGTTTATACAGGTTCTTAATTATGCGTCTCATTGCTAAACAAGAATCAGAGAGAAAACCTTTTCAGTGAACTTTGTTTTGTTTTGTTTTAATGAAGAGGTTAAATCTGCACAGTTAATTAATTGTTACGAGAACTTGTTTTGACGAGAACGCCTTCAAATAACTGAATAGGGAAGGAAAACAATGCACAGTGATAGGTAATCATGATTTATGGGGGTAATTTGTTAATATCAATTAAGTTGAAATTGTGAATTGGCCACCGTAAAGAGTTAAAAAGCTGACGTTTCGAGCGTTAGCACTTCGTCGAAGCGAATGACGAATTCTTATGAAATATAGTGAAAAAATGTTTTCTTTGAAAATGGGCACTTTGATCAATAATTGTACCGAAATATTTTCACCAGGTTTTATATTCCCAGTGGCGCTAAATTCACCTGTGAGTAAATTGTAACGCTGCAGTGCCCTTGGCCGCTATATTGATGGCGAAATAACAGACATGACTTCGCTCTTGCATGAAATATTCTTGACTGTGGTTTGGCGGGCATGTTCCAACAGTATACAGTGGAGGTCGACACATCACCCAAACTTTGATAATTTGACGGTTCATTTTAAACTATGGAATTAAGCCGAGCATAACCTGCAGGTAAGAGAATTTTCGTTCATTTTGCTTGAATGGTTTAATTATGTTCAAGTTTTCGTCAGTTCAAACTTTTATCGGTTTTAAATAGGTGTATCTGTTTGTTGAAAACGAAAAGTGCGACAAAAACAGATGAATTTATCAAAATGACTTCATATCGACGCATGCTTAAAAACAACTGAACCCTTTACTGTTGACTCCTCCCTGATCCAGTCCGCAACCTGGGCGCATGTATTTCTCAGGATTAATACAAAATCTTCTAAAGTATTTCGTAAAACTAAAATAATAATACGAATTTTTTTGTCTATCTGTGCCTTGTACAATATCAAGTAGAAAGAACACTTTGAGTTTTTCAGCGTATTTCATTCCATTAGAGAGCGAACGACGACACATTCAATTTAGTGACGTTCGATAGTTTATGAACAGGAATTATTTCGTCTTTTCAATTCATCTGCAGGAAACAAGTCTTTAATCAGTCTACAGATTAACGAATTTGTGCCGGCCTTTCCTATTGAAAACTATACTTTTAAACAGGTTACGAATCATTTTTAGTCAGATCTTACCGTTTAACTTAATTTTTCAAGGCAGAAAACGAACAATGCACAATCTCTTTGTCAAACATGTAGGTGGCGTACATTGATTTAATGCCTTCAATTAATTCAAAAGTTTTGATAGACATTTTGCTGTCCCAAAAAAAAAAATTGATGACAGACAAACAGTTATACGAGCAGAATTATTTTGAAAATGTACACAAATAACAATGCAGGCGCGTAGCGTCCTATACGCATATACGCACGTGCGTACTTGAAGTGACCAGAAAAATTTGAAAACAATGTTGTGTTGGCGCCAAGTTTGCTCCAAATAAGGACAAGACGCTTTGTTCTTTGCTTGTATTCACACAACTATTTCAAACAAGAAATAAAGAACGCAGTATTTTTCGCTCAGTTTACTTAGTTTCCTAGATCATATGTACTTGTGCGTACTTGAAAAAATGACCACGCTACGCGCCTGCCGAATGGATAGATATGATGCCCAGTGATAAAGTGGACTCGAAATGAGTGCAAAATCGCACAGTCCATCGATGACTCAAACGAAGTACACGAAATGGTACCGGTGTTAGCAGAATATTTTTCGGGAAAAATTAAAAGGAAATATATTATTTCAAAAAGATTTGAATGGAAACTCTAAGTAACCAAACAATAAAATCGGCGCTTCTTTTTTTTTTTTTTTTCAGTTTCAGATGAATCACCTAAAAAATAGGGTAAAATCATAATCTCTGGGCCTATACAAATTAATGAGCGGGTCTAAGTAAGCTCATGGACCGGGGTTGGTTTGATGTTTACATCCTTGAAGGCTTCACTGAGATGACAAAGAAAACAAATGGCTGCAGAATGTAAAGAAAATGAACTAAATTCATGAATGAGAAGTATCTTCCTCCAATTTATTCACCGTTAGAAGCGACGCAGACAAACTCCAATTGCTTTTATGTCAGAACAAGTTTTTCGGCTGAAATTATCGCTCGCTAAACGTAAGGAGCTGAATATTATTTGAAAAATAATATCTTATGAAGCAGCAATTTACTCCCAGTTTGAGATATGTTATCTTTTTGGAATTCTTGTTCAATTCCTCTCTGGGAGAAGAATACGTTATTCCTTCTGATATGGGGTCATCCCCGCAGAATGAGATGATTTTAAAAGGGACTTGTCAAATTCCGTCGAAAAGAATTTAGGAACTATGTTTAGGATAGCCTCGCTAAAAATCGAAATAGTTCTCTCGAAACTTAGCAAAAATTCATTTTCTGGAAACCAAGATTATTTTTAGCGAAGTGATGTGTTTTAAAACCAGTGGAGGAAAAAGGCGCTCCAACTACTTCCCCTGATTATCTTAGAGGTAGCTTTAAATGTCGCGGTGACTACGATATGAAATGGTATCTTCTGAAGAAGTAATCTTTCTTAACAAATTGAAGCACATCGAAAACAAAAATGATTTTTCTCCCGCCCCCTTGAAGAAAAGAAGTTCAACTCGAATAATTTGCTACTCGAGAACCTTTTCTCTGAGAATGAGAGAGAATTTAAGAGAGAACAGCATTGTTTATGGAACATAAGTTCTCATGGCGTCGTTATACAATGCAATCTTTGTGATCTTGCTCTGACAAGAACTTGTTAAAACAAATAAGGAAGGAAGACAGAGCACAGTCTGAAAAAGAAAACGAGCTACAATTGAAAAAGTACAAATTCCAGAAAATTCGGCCATGAGGTTTCAGTTTCTCAATCTGTCCTTTTTTTAACAGAATGTTGATTTTATTTTTCCTTTTTGGTTCCTTTATAGCTTCATGCCATTCGCTGTCGAGTAAGGGAAACATTGAAGAACTTCAAGGTGAATAATTTTTGTAAGTCAGGACAAGTTTATCAGCTGACAGTGCTAAAAATTCTTCGAGGATCAACAACTTTGTTATTCATCTACTGAGTTATGGATAACAAATTCGGACTGCAATATATATAGGTCAGGAAAGCCATTTTCCAGATACCTTCATTAGAATCTGGTAGTGACGCATTTTAATGCATCTTCTTAGTTGTAATCTTTGAGTTACGCACAAGGCCCACTTATTTTTTAAACAGAACTACATTTTAGCTTTTCCCTATTATAAAAACAGAAACAAGTTCTTACACTGGTATCTTGACTTGAACTTCAATGTTAAAAAATAGTTTTCTGAGATTTTGGAATTACATAAAGACATTAAGAATGAGATTCCCCGTATTAAAAAAAAAGGACAAAGAAATTTTCTCGAGGTTTGAAATAGATATTTCAAGGAAACTCTTCAAACATTAGTTAACAGAAAAAAATGGACTGACTGACTTCCCAAATCACGTATATCATAAGTCATAAGTTGAAAAATTGGATCTTTTCCTTTTCCACCTTGATACAGGTGTTTTCTCTTGAAACCAATGTTTTTGCTGAATGCTAGTAATTTAAATTATCCTTTTTGTATTCAATGCAGTGGAGCTACATGCAAAACAATTTTACAAGATCGTTTTTGCCGTTCAAAAAGTGAAGCTTTGACTGGCGCAAAGGAGTCTTAGGAAGACCTCAGTCGTGAGTTCAAAACAAGTTTCATGATCTTGTTTCACGTGGATTATTTTGTGGTTTTAATCAGTTCTTAATACTAATTATTAACCCTACCTATGTCGGCGGAAAAGTTATCACATTGTTCATGATTGAATTAGTAATATTAGTGGGCTTCGGCAGCACTGTTTTCTCAAAAAAGTAAAAAAAAAAGTGAAAAACAGAACGGAAATGGTAGGTTTAACCTCACTGGACAGATCATTACTGACCAAACATTATGATTTGATGAATAAATCTTTCTTGTACTGCTTCTACGTGGTTTCGCAATCTTGTTCTAACGAGTTCTTTAAACAATAAGAATGAGAACCTTGTTCGTGCTTTGTGCCAACTAAACAAAACTTGAATAACTGCGATTAAAGAGTGATCTGGTAAGTTATTGAAATTCTCAATCCTTTTCCTCCCTCTACAATGGTGAATTTCACGCTCGTTTTCTTCCTTTCTTTCTCAGCCTCCTCCAATTGGCTTTCAAATAACTTAATAATTATGGACGAAGATAAATCAATACAGTAAGTCAATTAAAGTTAGTAATCCAAGTTTGCAAGAGTTTAGATCCCCTAAGCCCATTATGGTATCGTCTTTTACATGTGAGAGCTTAAGGTTCATCGTTTTTCGTTCTGCAACTGACTCTTCTCATGGACATCAAATCCTATTTACAAGCGTGATAAGATGATATTACAAAAGAATACGAAAGATTTTTAATTTTGAGCTTGGTCTTTGGTAAAGAAAGTTCAGCCTTATTTATTTCTTTCGTCACGAGCGTGGGACAAAAGAAAAAGTAATCGTCGTCTACGAGCGATGCTTTTCACTTTGCTGATCCAAACTGCGAGGTCTGTAGTTATAGGGTGCGATTCCAGCTGGGAACTGCTTTTTCACTCATCAAAGAATTTACTCCCCGCGAGGGGGAGTAAAACAATCGATATTCAAATTAGCTACACGTTTGATTTCTGACTACCCCATTTTATGTGCAAAATGAATTATTTTTGATTGAAAGATTTTTTAGCAAATTAATCTGCTTGATCTCTGAGTTGCAAAAGAAGATCCTGGTTGTGCTATGATCTGAAAATGTAGCTACGTCACTCGTCGAGCCTTGAGCATTTGCATTTTTGATATTGGTATCAATCTTGTTCTATCAAAGAAGACAGATACGGGAAAAAAGAAACTCTGTGTTCGGCTTCTTCCAACAAATCGTACACAACTCGAATATGTTTTTGTCAGTCTAGCTTTGTTCGAAAGGGCAGAAATGTAATAATGCACAGATTTTATCAGTTTTAAAATCCAAAGGTTTATTTACATCTAATTCGGTTTATCTTCAAGAAAGCCATTTCAAACCCCAAGCGTGCAAATCGTGCTTGTAGTTTATTTACTTATGAGTGTTAGTGAATCAGTGGTACAAGAATATTTTTACGTGTTACTACACTTAAACAAATATGCAAGAAACCACGTCATTGTTTGAATTAATGTTAATCTAACAATATGACGCACTGTTTTATTTCAAGCATATGACAAGTAGTTTGTCGTTTTCAAAACGCGTTTTTACGAAAACTCTCCGACCAGAGGAATGAAAAACCCGTTCCGCTGTATCTGCTATATCATTCCTCTCTGTTGATAGCCACGGTAACAAGGTAAGAAACCTTTCTACTGCGTTTCGTTATCTAATGAGCGAGTTATTGTACTATTTTCTTCAACTGAGGGTAAGGCAGTTAACGACTTTAGACTAAAATTTTCAGACGTTGCACATTTGTTCAACGAAGCTTTCTTTTCATTTTAATCATCGTTTTGTCTTCGCGTAAAAGAGAAATCTCCTTTAATTGCGTAATTGAACGAATTTCATGGCAAATTCTATCAAATTGAAAACACTAGTGGCAAATCTTAATTCACTATTTGATTTCCTTATTTGATTTCCTTCCTTCGTTCACTTTCATTTTCCTTAAAGCTGAAGGATAACCAGCGACAAAACGAGCTCGTGAGAACATGTCCCCCAACATCAAGATATTTTGGCTGATTTTACAGTTAAATACTCTCTGTTTTGCGGTGAGAAACAACAGCAGTGGTGGAAAACAAAATGGTAACATGGTAAGCCCATTTTTATTCTCAATTGCTTTTCCATTTTCGTAATTAAAAATTGAGCAGTTATCGTCCCGAGAAAAAGAAGACAAATGGAGGAGAATCACTAAAACTTGTTAAAGCAACAAAAATTACAAAACAAAATTTAAAAAAAACACAAAATTAATAATTTGTGCGCTCTTGCGACAAAGGGTACTCATGCATATCCTCCATATGGAGCCTGTGCCTATGGCGCTCCCTTCGGCGCACAAGGTATCCCAGGTATCCCAGGTATTCCCGGGAGTCCGGGACCAGCGGGACCTTTGGGCATAGCGGGACCGCCCGGACCTCGAGGATCTACGGGACCTCAAGGGGACAAAGGAGAAGCCGGTAAACCAGGAAGTCAAGGCCACCCTGGTTCTCAAGGACCTCCTGGGAAAATAGGACCTCAAGGGTCCACAGGCCGACAGGGTCCACAAGGAACCAAAGGTGACGCAGGTGATAAGGGAAGTCAAGGAGCCCCAGGCCACAAGGGACCTCCAGGAGCACTGGGAAGTAACTGGATACAATGCGTTTTCAAAAATTTGAACGATGGAAAGGACACTGGCATGATCAAGGTACAGATGAAAGAAAATGCTTTTAAAAATGAACAGAACTGTGCATATTACTCATCTGTCTGATTAATCTTTTCAGAAACATATTTTTATCCAAAAAAGCCATCACCCCGTTGAGACCCTCTCCTTAACAAAATGAAGGGAAAAGAAAAAAATTTACGACATTTTTGCGACAAGTTAGGGACTGAGATCCAGTAAAGTTAATAGAAATATTACACTATTATACTTCTTTTATATGGATATTTCCTTCACCAGGAATGCCTTTTCATCAAAAAGTCGGCCAAAACAGCTCTGCGCGTTTTCTGGAGTGGCAACCTGCGTCTCTACAACTGCCATGGTTGCTGCAGACGATGGTATTTCACCTTCAATGGTGCAGAGTGCTCGACTCCTGCTGCCATTGAAGGGATTGTGTATATGGTACATGGAAATGGCGCCAAGAAGGATTTACATCGCGTGCGACAAATCGAAGGAGTCTGTGAAAAAGTCCGCAAAGGTGTTGTGCGCGTGGGATTCTGGGTCGGTAACTGTAATGGTTACGGATCTGCTGACGCATACACAGGCTGGAACTCAGTGTCCCGGATCTACGTGGAAGAAGTACCACCCCCACAGGCATAGTGCCTTATACCACCATGTTTGCATCATGTGAAGTTTAAAATAACGCGCTCTCATTGCTCAATATCTAACAGAAAAATAAGAAAAATAGCAAAGGAACTTAGATTTAACAGTCGGGATAAATTGAACCAAGTTGTGAAATCGGGCATTTTAAGGTTTCACCCGTGAGGTATGTAGAATAGGGATGCTTTCATGGCAACTCGCAAATAAAAGGAAGGTTTTCACTGAATGTCCAGGAGTGTTTGGTAAAAGTCTCGTATTTTAAAAGATAAAATTTTTGAGGTTTTCCCATTAGATCAGTTATATTAGGATAGAGCAAAACACCCATTAGCAAGTCCTGCTTTAAACTGCTTTCCTGACGGAATTCTTTCCGAAATACCAAGAAGAGATTTAGGTCCTGTATATACCGAAAACTATAAGCTTCGAATCCGAAGTACACACAGCTGATCCTTTCAGGAAAAGCACGTTGAACTGTTGCTTCTCCGTCATGGAACCGTAGTCCTTAATCGTTCTATACTTATTATAATTATGGATGTCGAATTGTTTTTTTAAAGCAAATTCTCAGATGTCGCCTCATTTTATCGCATTTAAAGAATAGAAAGTCAGGATGATTTTGAAAGATTCCTTCGTTTGCAAATCATATATTCATCTCCCGATAATATTCCTCTTATTTGACCGAAGGGGTAACTCTATCATCTTTCCTTAACTATGCAAATGACTAGAGAAACAGACTCCTGATGGAGACAATATCATAGTATTGCCAAGAAACATTACAACGCAGTTCAGTTCGCACAAGCTTTTGATTGTATCTGGGAAAAGCATAGTTCTGTGATACTTTTCGGGCTTAATTGTAATCGTTACAACTGTCATGAATAGAGGACATCACCCAATGAAATTCTTTGAACTGTCCCACTAGTTTGGTGCATTTTGTACTTTTATAAATTCGGACTATTAGATGTCTTGCGTTAACACATATTCGTGCCCCAGTGGAAATTATTCCAGAGAGAGACATCTTTGGGGGAAGCAAAAAGGGTCTACAACAACCCAAGTAATTATTCTCATATCTCTGTCTAGAGAAGGGGAAGAAATGAGAAGGAAGACTCTGGTTAATTTGTCGGTAAAATGAACAAATCGACAGTGGTTTGGCGTGGTCTGTACTCTTATCGGCAACGATATTCGTCATCACAATGGTCGACATGTTGCGGACTCACAAGAGGGTGCGGAGTGAGTACGCAACAAATTTTGACCACAATATCGACGTTAAAGTTTTTCCCAAGTTTTTCCAAGTTTTATTAATTAGGACTTCCAAAACAATTACTTACAATGAACACCGCCTGCAAATAGCGAGCTAATCTAGGCGGGCGATGTTAAGGACAAACAAACACGAATTACTAATTAAGGCGTTAAAAAAAAGTCGATTTCATTACATTATTTGTCAAAAGAGGAAAAAAAAGTGATAAAAAGTGAAGAAAAATATTATAATTTATGATTTAATTGTAATTAAGATGCCTTTTTTTATTTCAGAAATAAGAGTACTAGTGTCAGCATACCTGTCCAGAGTTTCTAGAGTTTCTAGAGTTTCAGATAGTAATGCATGAATTTTAATTTCTTTTTGAACATGTGCTTTGGTAGTTTTCGATAGCTTTCGGGACTGCTGTTCCAAATTTTAGCACCAACAATGGAAAAAGAGTTTTTGTGATGATTGAGCCTAGAATGATTAATATAGTAGCTACCAGAAGATGATGAGTGAGTATTATACTGATGTATGTCTTGTGCAGAAGTAAATAGATTACAGATATTTTGACGTGCAGAGTTAGCGGTTATATCAAACATGAAGAATGACAGAATGTTAGATTGGGCGAAATATGGAATCGTATGCGTTCTGAAAGTCAGAAAATTGATGAGGCGAACGGCTCTCTTTTGGAGTATAAAATTTTTTATAAATGAGATTTGGAAGCTTGGCCCCAGGCGATGAGACCGTACGATATATAGGGAGATAAAACGTTTCTTCTGGTGTGTGACACGTTGTGTGACACGTTGACGCGAGCAATCAGATTGCGACATTACTACCAATTGTGGTAAAATTAGAATTCTAACCTGTAAAGCAGAAATATCTGTGATGCCTTCAGAAATCGAAGGAAAAATTGAAGTAACGCATATTTCTTATAGCGATTCATCAGTTTAAGCTGTGATTGAACCGGTTATCGTTAATCTTACAGTACTCACCAGGTTTTATGATTATAGCGGTAGCTTTGGTTGATGCTCGATCGCGAGCAAATGTGAAATGCTAAGCTGAGAGACTGGATTGATAATAACGCTGTATGATTTTAAACATTATGGCATCAACATCATGGAATCAGTCAACTACATTTCACAGGTAGTGATCAATTTTCTTCTTGTCGCAATAATTTCAGTGTCATGATATTGCCCAATTAATAACATGGTCCAGTTGATCTTAATTCTCAAGCCAGGTTATTGCAACCGTTTGCACAACCACTTGGCGTCTTCAATGCCTTCTGCTTACTTATTTGAGTCAGTAATACTTCAGCCCTGTGGTGCTGGACTCAGTTATCATGTTATGATAGACTTGACAGATAGAGACTTTTCCAACTCAGCTCCGTTATGAGTTTTTCATAAATATCAGAAACTTAAGTCAGCTGTTCCCGTTAAAGCGAAACGATTCCGGTCAATATGATAAAAGATGTCAACGATGCCAACAGGACAATTTGCATAGAGAAATACTCATTCGGTTATCTCTTTTAAGTTTATCCTGATAAACTGAAACTTTCTTTCATAAGTGATGAAGACAGTTGAATGTTTCCTTTGTACGAGCTTTGGAGCAGTGATATTTAACAAAGAACACTATATGTGCTGATAAAACGAACGTGACGTTCAAATCTGCTGAATTTTATTCACGTGCGGGTAGTGACCTCTTGACAGATGACAAGTATAAATTCGCTTTTCTACTGAAGTCAGGAGAAACAAGTACACTAGAGAGAAATGTTTATTTTCGCCTTTTCAAAGCTAACGTGGGGTCTTCGCTCCGACGAAGGGCTAACGCTCGAAACGTCAGCTTTTGTAATCGTTACGGTGGTCAATTTACCATTTCAACTTTGTCGATATATCCAAATTAAACGTGGGGTCTGCCCTACAAATGAGAGCTTTTATTCTAGTATTATCATTTCCTAGTTTTTACGTTCGAAACGACAAATAAACAAAATTGATAAGAGATCTCAATCAAAATTCACTTACACTGGTGAATATTTCGAATTGGACTTAAGACATACAGTAAGGTAGAAGAGAGACGAGAAAGTGTTTCAACAATAAAAGTAGCCAGCGAAAATAAATGAGAAACTGTTTTACCTCAGATAAATTCAAATGATATGACATTCAACAAACGACGACGCTTCTCAGTTTTTTCCTGTTCAGCTTCTCACAACTTGCCCTCGGGCAACGTAGACGCTAAAAATGATCCAATTTTACTCATTTTTAAAAGCCAGGAACAGTAGATTAGCTGCGTATTCCATGAAACACTTCCGCCAAACAAGAGAATACGAATGAAAAGTTACTTACAATCATATTTATTATGGCAGTTCTGAAGAATTCGTTGAATTTCCGACTTTGCTGGTTCTTATTCTTTTTCCTGGCTTATTCATTCATTAATCAACGTATCTTTTTCTTGAACATGCCCAAGGTGATGATTACACGTATGCTTTTGCCATGCTTGATTGGATAATTCTAGAAATGAATCGTGTTGTATCGATCAGTAAAATGTCGTCTACAAAACGTCAATAAAGGAGTGTTCCAAATGACTTCACCTTGAATTCTACATCTCAGTTATTAGATCGCACAATACAATTTATTCATTGCGAAGTATTCAATCATCTGAGTGAAAAAACAATGTGTCATACTTCATGACCGTAAGACGGTGCAGAAATATTGTCCCGTTATCCAGAATTGAGACGTGATTTCCAATTAATAAATGCCAGATACGATTAATTTTGTGTATATGGCTTCAAAGAGATTGCTCTGAACGTTTTCCGAAAATTTTTCAGCCCATAAATACGCTTAAGAGATATGTGAAGAAAGCTATTAGTTTATCTGCAACTAAAATTAGCAAGTGATTGTCAACGATGACAACATGGCAATTTGCAAATACGCTTTTAGTTATCTCTCATTATGCTTAACTTGATCTTGACAGACTGAGACCCTATTTCAAAGCAAGTAAAAATGGTTGAATGTTTATTTTGTACCAGCTGTAGATCATTGCGGTAACCTGTGTTGGCAAAACAAACATGACGTTCAAGTCTATTCGCGGATTTTATTAACACTTGATAGCGACCTTTTCTCAAATAACAGGAATAACTTCGCTATTCGACAGAAGTATTTGTATTTGTATTTACGATATTTAGACAGGCCAGCCCAATTCAGCCTGAAGCTGGTTTAAATGGGAGTCTGTACATCCCACCCTCCCACCCCAGGGGAGGACATCCATCACACAGTAATCTCGTGTGTAGGAAATTAACGTCAGAATAAATAAGTGCGCTATACCGGGAGAGATGTTTTAAAGAATTTTAATGGTAAAAAATTCCATAAAGGACAGAATGATAGAATGTGTATTTAAGATAACATCAGTCTAAAAATCTTTGAATTCATGTGACTTTTTAATCTGCTTAGATAATTAGCTTCGACAGCGTTCAGACATTCCAATACTTAACTGATAACTAATAATTAAAGAGGAAACCTCGTTTGTTAACTTTGTTTCGTATTTTTTGTTTCGTGATGAGTAATTTCCCTTGATTTTGCATAGTTAATTATTTTTTTCCAGATCTTGTTTTGACGAGAACGCCTTCAAACAACTGAATAAGGAAGCGAGACAATGAAAGGTGTGAGAAGAAAACGAATTTATCACTGACAACTAATTTATGATTTATGGAGGATCGGGTTAGTGACCCTCTACTCGACTTTTTCCCGTTTCTAGAATCTCATTATTTCCTCTTCAGCTTCCGACAATTTTCTCTCAGGCAACACAAACGCTAAAATTATCCATGATGTAAATCATTTTCAAAAGTCAGGAAAAGTAGATTGGCTGCGTACTCCATAATACCGCCAAACAAGAGAATGATAATAAAATGTTATTTAAAATCATATCAATTACGTTTTCTTGTACCAGAAATGATACTTACATGCATGATTGGTTGCATAATTTCTGATAAGAATCGTGTTGAATAAAATCTCTTGCATAAATCTCGGATTGTGGGAAATAGTTTGCCAAAAAAGTAGATTGTAGCAGCCTGACGCGCTCGTCGATGTTTTTCTACACTCATGTAACCGGTCAGATGTCAAGAAATCAAAGATTTCTATAACATCAAACAAATGTTTTACCTCGACACGATTGACATCATGAAAAGTAACAATGTTAGCATTTTAACTTTTCAGTCATGACCGCTTCAAGGTCGTGAGTTAACATCAAGTTACTGTACTTGCTACATATAGAATTTTACCCGTAACTTTACGTTACTTGCGGTGAAATCACTCACAACACTTTGTAATCACATTTGAATGTCTGAATCCTTTGCGATTCCTGATGCACGCTTTTAGAATTTTCAAATTCATCTTATTAAGAAAAAATGATACTTAAGGAAGTCAATTAGGTTGAAAATGTATAGTTACGTGGTCGATATTTCATTTTCGTCCTTTGTTGGTGTGATTCTTATATTGAATGATTATATTGAATGATCATAAAGTTCAAAATCATAAAGCTCAGGATGTAATTACACAGATCTGAGGGAGGTTATTTATTTAAACCAGCTGCCTTACAATTTTTACGTATGTCATTTTGTTTTTTATCTTGGCTTGTTTTACAAAGTTGTTCTTGAAAGACATTCAGGGAATAAATTCACTATTGTAAGAACGTTTTCCTTCAATACAATCACGAATTCCGAATAGGGTGCATTTATCTCCGAACGCCGGTTCATCCTTTTCTACGTCGTGCATCATCAATGCAAAAACTTTGATAGTACGTTTCGGATCGTGGAGCATATGCATTTGAAAGGAAAGAAGCAGCTATCATGAATTTCAGAGGGAACTATAATATAATAAACCTTTATGGCACTGAGATGTGTCAGTTTTGATCAACCCAAAGAGATTAACAGCAATGAGATAAACAAACTGGTAGGAACAAGAACCTAGGCTCATTAAATATTGTGAAAAATGTTTTATTTAAAAATGGACAGTTTGATCAATAATTGTGCCGAGACATTTTCACCATGTTTTATATTCCCAGTTACTCTCAAGACATTAGGAATGAGATTACCCTATTAAAAAAAGGACGAAGAAAGTTTCTTAGGAAAACCTCAGTCGTGAGTCAAAAACTGAGTTAATGATTTTGTTTCACTTGGATTATTTAAGTGGTTTTAAACTGTTTTTAATACCAATCACTAACCTTAAGTTAACACTGGGATAAGATTCAGGTGTGTTTACCTATATCGACAAAAAAGTTATCGCATTGTTATTGAGTTAGTGGGCTTCGGTAGCTCCAAAAAGCAGTGAAAAGCAAAGCGGAAATGGTAGGTTTAACCACATTGGACAGATCACGACTGACCAAACAATGTGATTTGACGAATTAATATTTCTTGTATTGCTTCCACGTGGTTTGGTCTTTAACAAAAATAGTTCAGTGTTATTTATCATTTCTTTGGTCGCAGTGAAGGACAAATAGGAAAAAAGGTAATCGTCGTCTGCGAGCGGTGCTTTTGACAATTGCTTCTCCAGATTGCCAGGTCAGAAGACATAGGGTACGATTCCTGCACCTTTTTACTCATAAAAGTATTTTCGCGAGCGGCAGTGAAACAATCGATATTTAATTAGCCACACTTTTGATTTCCGACCACCGTATTATATCCGCAAAAAAATATTCATTTTTTGATTGAAAGTTGTTTTAGTAAATTAATCTGCTTGATCTCTGAGTTGCAAAAAAAGAATCCTGGTTGTTTTGTGATCCGAAAATATTGCCACATCGTTTGTCGAACCTTGAACATTTGCATTTTTGATATTGAATCCATATTGTTCTATAAAAGAAGACATAAAGGAAAAAACTTTGCCTTCGCCTTCTTCCGGCAAATCAAACAAACCTCAAATATGTTTTTGTTTAGTTTTGTTCAGAAGGGCAGAAATGTAAAGGCAAATGTAATGATTTTATCAGTTTTAATATCTTAAAGTTGATATACATCTAATTCCGTTTATCTTCAAGAAAGCCATTTCAAACCCCAAACTTGCAAATCGTGCTTGTGGTTTATTTCCTTATTAACTCTTGGTAATTAGTGGCACAAGAATGCTTTTACATGTCACTACACTCAAACAAATATACAAGACGCCACGTCATTGGTTGAGTTAATATTGGTCTACAGACGGAGACGCACTGTTTTATTTCAACCACATGATAGTTTGTCCTGTTCAAAACGCGTTTTCACGAGAACTCTCTGACCAGATAAATGAAAAACCCGTCTCACTGTAACTGCCGGGTCATTTCTCTCTGTTCATAGCCACAGTAACAAGGTAAGAGAACTTTCTACCGCATTTCAATATCTGATGAGGGAATCATTGTACTATTTTCTCTGTTCATAGCCACAGTAACAAGGTAAGAGAACTTTCTACCGCATTTCAATATCTGATGAGGGAATCCTTGTACTATTTTCTCTGTTCATAGCCACAGTAACAAGGTAAGAGAACTTTCTACCGCATTTCAATATCTGATGAGGGAATCATTGTACTATTTTCTTCAGCTGAGGGTAAAGCAGTCAACGACTTTAGACTGAAATTTTGAGATGTTGCATATTTGTTCGACGACGCTTTCTTTTCATTTTAATCATCGTTTTACTACGCGTAAAAGAGAAATCTCCTCTGAGTGCGTAATTGAACGAATCATAGCCGGAAAATTTTATCAAAATGGAAACACCAGTGACAAAGTGAAATGAAACAATTACTACCAATCCAAAGTTCACTCTTTGATTTGATTATTTCTCTTTCATTTTTTCTACAGCTAAATGATAACCAAGGACAAAACAAGCTCGTGAAGACATGTCGCCCAACATCAAGATATTTTGGCTGATGTCACCGCTGATTACTCTCTGTTTTGCGGCAAAAAACAACAGCAGTGGTGGAAAACAAAATGGTAACATGGTAAGCTCATTTTTAAAACTATACTCTCAATTATTTTCCATTATCGCAATTAAAAATTGAGCAAGTTTTGTTACCAAAAAAGGGGGAAAGGGGGAAAATAATAGAATCTGTAAAGGAAGGAGAAAAACGAGATCTACTTTAAAAGAAAAGTGTGACATAATAATTGCAGCGTGAAACGAAAACAAATTTGAGAACAATAAAGTTAATTCCTAATGCGCTCTTGTACTTAGGGCGCTCATTCATGCCCACCATATGGACCCTGTGCTTATGGTCCACAAGGTATCCCAGGTATCCCAGGTATTCCCGGGAGCCCAGGACCCGCAGGACCCACGGGTAGAGCGGGACCACCCGGACCTCGAGGATCTACGGGACCACAAGGGGACAAAGGTGACGCAGGTAAACCAGGAAGTCAAGGCCTCCCTGGTTCGCAAGGACCTCCTGGGAAATTAGAATCTCCAGGGTCCATAGGCCGACAGGGGCCATGAGGAACCAAGGGTGAAACGGGTGATAAGGGAAACCCAGGAGCCCCAGGCCTTCAGGGACCTCCAGCAGCACAGGGAAGTAACTGGAAACAATGCGTTTTCAAAAATTTGAACAATGGAAGGGACACTGGCTTGATTAAGGTACAGGTGTAATAATCTTCATTTAGATTTAAATTCACTGTGCGGGGTACGCGTCATCTCACTTGTCAATCCTTCTATTAAGCATATTTTAATCAGGAAGTTTAATTCCGCCACGATATCAAAAGGGATTGGCGAGTTAATTTCCTTTTGGATTTACACTCACAGCAGTAGCGAAAGAGAGGAAATTACAACTCTTTCTATTTTTCATTGATAAAAGATTGAAGACATATTTGGATCTGAGTAAACCATTTGATAAAGCAGCAAACATACAGTTGAAGGTTGTTACCTAAGTTTTAAGTTTTGTTACTCGGTAAAGAGATTAACCAAACTCTTCAAAACGGCCATTATAGGAGCGACAGTAGCCACTTTCTTCGTTTCACGGAACTGGTAGCAGTGAATGAACAGGGCAGTTCACTTAGGCGAAGAATGCAGAAAGGCTGTCATCAACATAGCGTTAAGAATTCAAAAATTTGATCATTCCATTTATTGTCCGTGATACAGAGCGGTAGAGTTTGATTATTAAGTTAACCGAACGGAAAAAACAAAACTGACGATAAATTCTGTATCTACCCTCAATTGAAAAACAACCACCAAGACTGTGTTCCACGCTGGTATGCTAAATGACACCAAGACTGTGTTCCACGCTGGTATGCTAAATGACACCAGGACTGTGTTCCACGCTGGTATGCAAAATGACACCAAGACTGTGTTCCACGCTGGTATGCTAAATGACACCAAAACTGTGTTCCACGCTGGTATGCTGAATGACACCAATACTGTGTTCCACGCTGGTATGCTAAATGACACCAAGACTGTGTTCCACGCTGGTATGCTAAATGACACCAAAACTGTGTTCCACGCTGGTATGCTGAATGACACCAATACTGTGTTCCACGCTGGTATGCTAAATGACACCAAGACTCTGTTCCACGCTGGTATGCTAAATGACACCAGGACTGTGTTCCACGCTGGTATGCAAAATGACACCAAGACTGTGTTCCACGCTGGTATGCTAAATGACACCAAAACTGTGTTCCACGCTGGTATGCTGAATGACACCAATACTGTGTTCCACGCTGGTATGCTAAATGACACCAAGACTGTGTTCCACGCTGGTATGCTAAATGACACCAAAACTGTGTTCCACGCTGGTATGCTGAATGACACCAATACTGTGTTCCACGCTGGTATGCTAAATGACACCAAGACTGTGTTCCACGCTGGTATGCTAAATGACACCAAAACTGTGTTCCACGCTGGTATGCTGAATGACACCAATACTGTGTTCCACGCTGGTATGCTAAATGACACCAAGACTCTGTTCCACGCTGGTATGCTAAATGACACCAAGATTGTGTTCCACGCTGGTATGCTAAATGACTCCGTTAGTTCGCTATGTGGAGACAGACCAATAGTCTGACTATAAAGTTCACGTTTTCCTCGTCAAAACTGAGTAATTCTAAAGCATCAAATTATAGGTTTTGCCTCTTCAGTCTTCTTTATAAATTCTCCTTGAAGTCTTGGTATCGTTATATTCATTTTATTAAGTCGTTCTTTCGGACTCTGATTAGTTTCTTGTACTTTTTATTAGGTTTCCCGAGAGTCGATAACTTGATCGCAAATCGACGAGAAAGTTAGTTTTTTCTCTGATTAACGCCAACTCCAATTAAGTCATCAAATAAAACTGCTGTAAATAAAGGGCGTCACTCAATGAGGGTCCAACTGAAAACCATCGATCTTGACCTGGTGGGTCCCCTCTTTAAATATTATTGTAATTACTATTATTAGTATTATTAGTATTATCATTATTATTATAATCATTATTAGTAGCAATATTAATATCATTATCATATGTCTTATACAGGGAAGTTTTTAACATTGGTAGGATCGAACTGTATCAAGAACAGGGTGCTTGTAACTGAAATTCCATTTAACGACATCTCGGGAATACATTAAAATTAAAGAAAATGTTAGACTGAATTTGGCTAAATTCAGCTATATGACATTGTTCGGCTACTTTAAAATAGACGTTTCCTTCTCCAGGAATGCCTTTTCTTCAAAAAGTCGGCCAAAACAGCTCTGCGCGTTTTCTGGAGTGGCAACCTGCGTCTCTACAACTGCCATGCTTGCTGCAGACGATGGTATTTCACCTTCAACGGTGCAGAGTGCTCGACTCCTGCTGCAATCCTTGGGTTTCACCCACGTGACCAATACCTTAGCAACGGTTAATATCCGCCATCTTGGTGTCCCTCGAGCGTAAACAAACCGTATCTAACGAAGAGTTCATGTGAGAAAGAAGGGATGGTTTTATGCATTATTGTTGGCTGTTCGAGCAAAAGTGGAAAGCATAAAGACTAAGGATTTTCTCGTATAATAATTTAATAATTTTATTATCTCGATAGCGCAAAATTCATTATATATATGATCTAACGCGCTATACCTAAGATCATCACAAATCAAGGGGAAGAACAGGAGGAACTAGAAGTTGTTGTATGGTTCGAGGCTTGCGGCTGTTGTAGATCCTCGATTTTTTGGTCGAGCTTTTCTTTGAGCTTCTTAGCCGATGAGAAATCGATGTCTTTAGCCCTCGCCTACGGCACTTCATTGACCTATGTCGGCAAAATCCATGAGCATTTTACCTGAGTGCAAGTAAGCTTGGGGTGTCACGAAAACTCACACCCCAAAAACTCAGACCTCAGACCCCGAAAACTCAGACTCCTCGAAAATTCAAGAGATAAACTCGACTCATGATCACTCCTAGTAATCCCGCGTGTATTTTGACCTTTTGGGTCTTGATCCAACTGAAGCAGCAAAAGCAAGGCCGCAAGTTGCACGTTTCGCAAAATCGTCCGATGGTTGAGTATTAAAACATTTTAGAGTGACACAAGACTTCATTTAGCTTAGATTTACCTCCATTTTTCCCGTTAATTTTGAACTTTTCATTCACAGTTAACGGGATCAAATGCGCTCGCTCCAACATCAAAGTATTAAAATGTGGCGTGATTTTGACGAGCCGAAGGGGACGTTTGTTTACCTTTTTGTACTTCGTTGCACAGATCCTTGTTGTCGCTCTGTTAAAATTCTTAAATATTTCGCGATAATAATGGATACAAACAGAGACTCGGCCCACCAGTCCCAAAACGAAGACAATTTTGCGACCCTTGGGCTAGAGTTCTTAAATGAGGCAGAAAGAGAAAAACAACGCGAAAGAAGACTCGGCATCAGCGCCGTCACGATTCGCTTCACTGAAGAATCACTCTTGATATTGTTGTCCGTCTTTCGCGTCGGATTTGTTGCATTGTTCCACCGGTTATATTATAAAAAAAATTGGTTCATGCTTTATGCTATGCACTATCGAATTATGGAGCACTTTGAAAGCTTGGAGAACACTTCGAGGGACCTGAGTTTTCGGTGTCTGAGTTTTCGTGACACCCAGCGAGCTTGCCATGAATTCTAGTAGTTGCCTCAAACATAAATAAAACACTTGCGATATGTGAGCATGACTCAGCCAGTCCAGCTTTGCATCCCAAGCAATGGGCTGACAAAATAGTCTCATCGTTTTCAGAAATGACCCAAATGTTCACTAAAGGATCACTCATATGCTGTGAATGCCAAACTCGTGCTCTCACGGCATACTTGCCGGCGATTACTTTGCCTACAACTGAGGTTACAAATCCCGACACCATTTGATTAAACGCCTCTAGACTCTTGAACGCCTTGAACTGCTTCTTGGTGTAGAAGCTGGTCTCAAGAACGAGGTAACTGAGCAAGTCCGACGCTTCCACAGGAGGCAAGCATTTTGGACTGAACTTCTCGGCTGGTATGCTTGCAAGGTCAACCCCAATGACCGAGATCTTTTGCAAACATCTTTCCTTCCAACTCTCTAAGCTTTCGGCATACTCAGAGAGCACTGGGATACCTTAAGATGAATGCCGGATACTTTTATCGCTTTTTTCTGTCTGGGTATTCATGTAGTTGGCGAAATAATACGGCGATAATAGAGAGGGCTTCACTATAGAAATCGACTAATTATTCATAAATTTGACACCCGAGGGACACCAACATGGCGGACACTAACTTCAGCAAAGCTTGTGACGTCACCTGAAACCCAACCATTGATGGCGTAGTCTACATGGTAGATGGAAATGGCGGTAAAAAGAATTTACACCGCCCCCGTCATATCGAAGGTGTGTGCGAGAAACTCCACAAAGGTGTTGTGCGCGTGGGATTCTGGGTCGGTAACTGTAAAGGACTCGGATCTGCTGACGCAATGACAGACTGGAACTCAGTGTCCCGGATCAATGTGGAAGAAGTACCACCCCCACAGGTATAATATCTTATACTACCAGTGCTTGCATTTTGTGCAATTGGGAAATTTAAACTAATGAGCTTTCTTTGCTGAATATCTGACAGCAAAATAGGAACAATAGCATGATAAGGAATCTTAGATTCAAATAGTCGGGATAAATTGAAGCAAAGTTGTTAAATCAGGCATTTTAAAATTGCACCTCTGAGGTATGTAGAGTAGGGATGCTGTCATAACAACTCGCAAATAAAAGAAGGTTTTCACTAAATGTCCAGGAGTGTTTGCTGCGTGTTTCGTATTTGGGCTCCTGCCATTTACTTATCGAAGTTTCGAGTTCTTGACATTTGACCAGTTATGTTGGTGTAGAAAAACACAATCAAGAAAGTCTACAAACTGCCTTCCTTACGGAATTCTTTCCGAAAGACTGAGATTTACGCAAAGACATCGCCAGAAATCAAGGACATTTTGCGACCGCATTCATTGGTCAGCGGATTGCAGTCGGATGAAAACAAAGATGGCGGTCAAGACAAATTCCATATAAAATACTGAACGATTTAAGTTCTGTGGACCTTTTTTATGGAGAAAAAAGCAAAAGAAAAACAACTTTGAACTGATCTCTTGGTATTTTTAAGGCAGAGCGACTTATAACAATTTGTCGTCTGATGTAATGCAAGGGACACTCTGTACTAAGCTTCAATGTTCACTCAAACTGGCTTTTTTTGTAATCGTCTAAGATGTCAGACATTTTGGAAATTGTAGCTTAAGCCCCTTGCATTAAGTAATGGGAAGATCTAGGAAAATCGTACTTGAAAAAGGCTTTTTCTCCCAGTTGAAAACACAGTTCAACGAATGTACTAATACAGATCTCTCTGATCTGCTTCTTAATTTTCGTGCGAGAAAATTTTTATTCAAGGCGCTACTTTGGTATGAGGGGGTCTGTATTGAGTTTATTTCCCGTCAAACATTGCTGAATTAGAAAAACAAATATGGCGACAGTTTGAAGGTTTCGCAGAGGGTTTTCCTTTTAACGTTTTCCCTTCTGGTGCGTCCTCAAGGATGGTCTCAGTTCACAAACTCCACAGAGCAAAAATAAAAATTTTCAAGCTCTTTTGGAAGTATCTCATTGTCAAGAAATGTCTCTTTTTATGGACGATTTGCTTACTTCGAACTTCCCTTTATTTAATGCGAGTCGGAGCTATTTGACTCCCTGGAGGGTTTCTCCTCAAATTGGCGATCCTTTGCAATGGATTACGCTATATTTGAAACAGACTAGAGGTAATGGCTAGCCTCGAATATCGAACATTGCTAACTTTGCTGGAGGTAAGTAGACAAACAGCTTTTGAATCATTTTTATGTCAGAAGTACAGCTTAATCTCTACTGAACATGTTTCGAGTCGGAGCTAAGGAATAATCTTACTCGTATTTGTGGTATTTTGGATTTTTGTGGAAATCCCATACATTTCCTTACACGATTTCGCCGCCATTAAGTTCTCAATACCCACGCGCGTCCGGCATTTTGACCCAAATTTCTGGCAATGAAGAGATTTCAGTTCTGTATAGATGAGGAACGCTAGGCTTTGAATCCAAAGTAGACATGATAGAACCCTTCAGACAGATCGTGTCGAATTGTTGCTATCTATAGATGATGTTATGCCGCACTCCTTATTTGTTCTAAATCCGTAATGATCATGGATATCAAATTCTGCTTCGATACTCTTTAAGTTGTGAATAACCCGTTCCTGAAAGAGAAGCGTGCTCAGACTTCACTTAATCTCATTTCGTCGCCTTCAAAGAATCGCAAAATCAGGATTATTTTGAAATAGTCATACATTTGGAAGGCCACAAGTTCATCATGGAATAGTTTTCGTCTTGCCTAAACGAAACGATTACTCTATCCTCTGTAAAAGTATCGATGACCAGACAGTTGGTGGACACATTGTCAAGTCTCGGGTTTGCATAACTTTCTCGTGTCTTCGTAACCCTTCCCCCCTCCCTTCGTGTTTAGATACGGATAAAAGTTCTCTATTGCTTAATTATTTTTTCCGGGGGGGAGAGTAAGGCACTGTGTGGGGAACTTTTCTGACAACATATGACCTCTTTTAGTGGGGTGGAAGGTTGACGAGGCCAAATCAAATGATCAGAGTGGAGCTGGGGCGAAGCTGCATACAATGAAAGGGAAGAGACAGAGATTATGGGGTGTAGGTCATTCACGTGAGGGTCAAATGGAATGAATTGGCAGTGAAAAATAGCTGCAAAATCGTAGTGAGTCACAACCATCTGGATCATTTAACTCAACAAAAAAATGTGTTTTGGTGATTAAGAATGGGAGAAACAATTTAAATGACAGTATTCCTAATTTAGATAAGCAAACTTGACTTTGAAAAGAGTGCATCGTAAAATAAAAACCGCAATATCTGCGGCTCAAAAGAATCTATCTTATAATCTGTTGAGCAGAAATCTCCGCGATGCCTTCAGAAACTGAAGTACATACCAACATTTCTGTCTATTCCTCTTAGCGAGGCTGTTATTTTCAGCAAAACCAGGTGTTCGTTATTGTCTCACTTAGGCTTGTTTGATGATTGTTTGATGGTCGAACCCGAGGAAATACTGCATATTTGCAAAATATTATCGGACGGAAAAACAACCTGCGCTCTGTTTAAAAGAGTGCGAAATATGGTACACGTAGTTGGCCAGGCCTTAAAAACCTCTAGGCCTACTCTGGGGCCTTAAGTCTACATAACTTTGGGCGACTTTGGTCGATTTAAGGCGACTTAAGCGAAATTGGCAGAAGAAACATTGCGAATTTAGGCGATTTAAGGCAACTTGAAGCGACTTAAGGCGACTTAAGGCAACTTGTGGCGACTTAAAGTGATTTTGGTATATCAACTCAGTTGAAATTGTAAATTTGCTACCGTAACGAATAAAAAATCTGACGTTTCAAGCGTTAACCCTTCGTCAGAGCGGGTGATTTTATTTGACTGAAGTGATAAAATCAAAGTTAGCAACAGTCTCTTCATAAACCTTAAAAATATATACAGAATCCCTTGCAATAAACACCATAGTCAATTTGGCTACTTTTCTGTGCTCATAAGTCACCATAGTCTAAAAATGCCAGATTTCAAGCCAATTTAGCTAAAATAATTAAACAGATACACTGTCGTCATGGGACAAAACTTAAGTCACGTGATCAAATATTTCGGGCGGCCGTGTTTGCCCTAAAAGGCTTTTCTTGGCTTAGAAGTGGTTAACGTATGTTTATCATCAAACTAACGAATATGAAATGTACAAAAACACTATCAAAGTCTCAGGATAGATAAATATTTACACCTTTAGTAGGTTTGTCGAGCTACAAAGTTCAAATGTTTTCAGTTGGTCGAATAACATGTGGGAAGTAGCTAGTACAGATGAATGGGTTTATGCTGGAGAAACGGCCCACTTTTGTCATTCTTTTACTCTGGGTAAGTTAAGTGCGCATATAATTTAGCTTCAGTTAAGTATAGTTGACCTTTAATAATGTTATTTATACTGCTCAAGGTATAAGTGAGTTGCAAAAATTGAGCCTTTCTACAAAATACCTTTCTATAGTTTTATCTTGATGATCTGGTACTGCAGGTTTTATGTCATTCAATTTTTATTATATCCTGATGGTAATACACAGTGTCAACCCTTTTATCAACCTTTTCATCATGAAATACAAGACAGAAATTTTGTTGAAACAGATAGCTGTTTTAGTAAGAAAATGGAAGAGTATACAATGTCATACTCCTACATCAGTATTGTTTACATGCAGGAATTACCCGTGCCAGCATAGGAGCTAGACAGGTGCATGACTATTTTCACATGGAGTTTCTATGTATATGGAAGCCATTGCCCACCTCACAACTACGATAATTAAACTCATAGTCCATTTCAGGGTTACCTCCCCCCTGCCAACCAGTACCCATATTTACACCTAGAAAAGGTGAGGCACTTTGAGCTTACAGTATATTTCCCGAGAACAAACTGCAATCCTCCAACACTAGACACCAAAACTGGACTAGTGTCGAGTCCAGTGCACTAACCATTCAGCCACCATACCTCCTTATCTGATCCTTATGATTAAAGTGGGGTGAATGGGGTCAGTTGGGATTAGGGTGGAACCCTTATAACATTGTGTAACCAATAGTGACTTAAGGAAACTTAAGGAAACTTAAGGCAACTTTAGGCGACTTAAGGCAACTTAAGGTCCCAGAGTAGGCCTAACCTCTTTAGGAACTATAATAGCCATCGGTTGCGAGGCTGTGTTAGTTTTGCTTTATGGAAACAAACAACGGCGTTTTCAAGATATAGAACAATTTTTTTCTTTAGAAATAATTCGTTTCTAAGAGCTGTGCTCTATTTTTCTTTCTCGTAGCAGGGAGGGATTCATTAGATCTACGTATAATTATATGTCCCACGTGACGCGCTTGAACCGATTCAGGTTCAAGGGTACACATTTTGGTGCGCGTCATTTATGAGAAAATGAAAGTTCAAATACCCTCGGGCCATCAAGGTTTAAAACAATTCATGACATCTATTTAACCACCGAAAACACTTTAAATCGATTTCTGCCATCAGCCAATTTACATATGATGCACGATCCTCGCAGTAGATAGCGCTATTTAAGCAATAGCGAAAATCAGACCTGAAAAAAAAAAAAAAAAAAAACTCAGGCCTGTACGGGATTCGAACCACTGACCTCTGCGATACTAGTGCAGCGCTCTACCAATTGAGCTAACAAGCCAACTGGGAGCAGGCTGTTAAGTTGATTCGTAATAAACCCGTGAAAATGATAAATGAGATACAATGAAATATATGAAGTTCATATATTTTGTACTGCGGTATTAGATACGGTATATATGAAGTTCATATATTTTGTACTGATACCGCAGTACAAAATATATGAACTTCATATATTTCATTGTATCTCATCAGCAAATTTGCTTGTTTGTTAATTCCAAAATATACAACTTTTATTAACTGAACCTGTCAACGGCATCAACATATATTTGCATATATTTCCAGAATATATTTTCAGAATATATTTTATTTCTTTCTATACTTCCTTGACCCTGAAAGACCGACTTCTTGCTTCATTGTTGACGTTTTATGTTAATTTTTCAAGTTCAAGCCTTAGTGTAAAGAGAAATGCTTTGTGTTCATAAAACGAAAATGAAATTCAGATTGATGCTCGATTCTATCAACACAATCAAGGTAGAGACCGTTTGTTAACATGATTAATTTCGCTTTTCAAATGGAGTCAAAACACTCGAAGAGAAATTTATTGAAATTTATTTTCAGTAACAAATTGGTGAATTGTGTTTAGCTGACCTCTACTCATGACGAGTTCGAGGTCTTTAGAGCACCAAGCGGAGGGACTGGCTTAATAACAAGGCCGCGTTATGGCCAACATTACGGAATCAGTCAACAACATTTTACAGGTAAACATTTTTTATTCTAGTCGCGATTATCATAGTCTCGTGATCGTGCCTCGGGTATAAAATAGTTCAGTTGATCTCAATTCCCAAGCCAGGTTATTGGGCCTCAGTTGATATTCAGTAGATTGAAAAGGGAAGTAATGGATCATGTTGAGGTCGATTAAATTTGCTTCGCGTTTCAACCGTTTGCACAAACACTTGGGGTCATAGGTAATGGCGTCCTCTGGGCTTTCTGCTCACTTCCTTGAGTCATTAATACTTCAGCCCTATGGAAGACTCTAGACTTGATAAATGGAGACTTTTCTAACACAGCTCCGATTTGAGAGTTTTTTGGCATACTTTAACAGCAACTTTAGTCAGCTGTTTCCGTTGGAGCGAGACGACTTCAGTCAAACAATTTGCATAGTAAAGTACTCATTTAGTTCTCTCTTTATGGCCTGAGAAACTGAAACTTTATTTTAATAGATAATTAAGACAACTAAATGTTTCTTTTGTAAAAGCCTTAGAGTAGTGATGTTAAAAAAAAGAACGCTATGTGTCAATAAAACGAACTTGATTTTCGAGTCTACTCGATTCTTTTAACATGTGGTAATATTTAATAGATAATTACTGAGGCTTATGACATTCCCATGAGGCATATGGCATTCCCATGAGGGATATGGCATTCCCATGAGGGATATGGCATTCTCATAATGCCATGTGCCGAAGTAATTATCTATTATAATTACTGATCGTCATCCAAACCCATTGTTTTCTGTCTGCAATTATATCACCGAATGTCGGCGCCTATGGTTAGCCAAATGTTGCAAAATTCAACAACTTGCATATTTATATTCAACAACTAATATTTATGCTCAACAAGATATATTTTTATTCAACAGTTTACAGTTATATTCAACATTTCATATTTATGTTCAACGACACACATTTTCTTTTCATATTCAACCAAAATTATTTTTATTCAACAACAATATTTATTCAACTTCAATAGCTATATTTATTTTACTCAACAAAATTAATTGTTCAACTTCAGTCCAAAATTTTTACCCAACAAAAATAATTATTCAACTTCTACCACGCATAATTATTTAATGACATACCTTCTATTATGACTAAGTGTTCGAAAGTTCCCGGACATTCAAAATATCGTCATTCAACAAAATTCCCCGCCCCTACCCCAGTTAAATACGCTGTATTGCGGACCCAGTGCCCCGACCATTAACCATGAATAGAGATGGCGTCGGAAGACGAATCAGGGCGTGATGTTAGGGAAGAACTGACACAAATTGTGAGAGAATGTGTTCGAAATGAGATCGCTCTTCAACGATCGGGAAGTAATACCTCGTTATTAATGAGAACGCGCGACCTTATAGCAAGTTCAGCAAGATCTGCGAGCCGAGAGATGACAAATTCTATCGCCCCGGGCATCAGTTCCTTCTTCTTCGTCTTCTTTTCACAAGGGAAAAAAGAGGCCCGCAGTTGCAACAAATCATCCATGGCGCCTCAAAGGTAAACAGGAGAAACAAATGAAACAAGAGTTACACCCAAAAGCTGTTCATCTCCTCGACAAGCCCGAAGATCTCGATGAAAATGGCTTTGTCCCTGATTACCCAGTTACCGACGATATGATTCTACTGAAAGGTTACTTTGAGCTGGGAACAGGCCAGTCGGAAAGCGAAATCAGAGAAAGCATAACAGAGGTACTGAAGCAGCGATTCCCTTTCGTAAGACCAGATCATTTTGACTTTGTTAAGCGAGAGCGCAACAAAGTAACTACCCCCGTTGTAGGAAAATCTCTTGAATGGAATTATAAACACGTGAAAGAGTTATGTGGCCAGGGAAAGCTTTATATTCGTTTAAATGTCTTAAAAGAAGTCATCGAAGCGTGTGATGAGCCATCACCCATAGTGACTAAAGGTGAGGACGATGAGGACTTGATGAAGTCACCTTTCTTCTCATCAGAATTGTCGATTAATTCCATATCCAAGAAATCTGAGAGTGCACTAGCGAATGCATCTGCAGAGAATGGACCATTTGACCACGGCCTTACTAACATGGACAGTGCAAGTGTATCTGGGGCATGTACCTCTGCTGATTTGCTAAGCAGTAATGTGTCCTTTATTTCCAGTCCAAGCAGGCAGAGTGACATGGCAACACTAGGGGAACTGCTGCCATCTGTAAGTGAGGAAGACCTTGACTCATTAGTGCAGATCATCAACATCTTAGGAAATAAGTTAACAGGAAAAAGAAAGAAACTAGAAGTTGATGAAGATGATCTAATTGAAGATGCTGTGGCCTATTACAAGTCCATTCAGTTTGATGCTTCCTGCCCTTTAAGAATTATCTTTAGAGGGCAGCCTGCCATAGACAGTGGTGGAGTATTAAGACAGTTTTACTCTAACTTATTTGAAGGATTAGTACAGGGCAAGCTACTGCTGCTGTTTGAAGGAGAAGAAGCCCGCAAGGTGCCAAGTTACCAACCACAGGCCGTCATGAGTGGAATGTTTGAAATGGTTGGGAAAATGATTGCCCATTCACTTGTGCAAGGAGGCCCTGGATTTCCATGTCTGGCACTGCCCTGTTTTTATTACCTTGTGACTGGAGATGTCATGTGTGCATTTGCATACTGTGATGTTTGGGATCTTCCATGTCCAATGTCCAGGAACATAGTCTTACAGGTAAATGCTCAGTATGTCTTGAGTGTAATTTAAAGGAAAGCAAAGATTTACCTTAAAACCACAGTAAATCCAGTAAGTGTACACCGCACCTCATGGACACCCCATTAAACAATCCACTCTTTAACATGCCAAAGCAACCAGTATTGGTGGCCAATTTACCATTTCAACTTTGTTGATATATCCAAATTATTTCATTACTCCCACCGACGCAGCCCCAAACAGTTTCTTTCGAAACTATCAGCCAGTATTAGGTAAGCCTCCCATTACTAGAAAATTTATGTGGCAAGTGCTTTTGAAATGGTGGTTGTGGTCTAGGAGTTTTTTTACTTGATAGTATGGAAAAGTAGTGTGGAAAAAATGTGAAGGTGCATTAGTTTACAATCAAGATGCCCTGAGCATTGAAATGCACATGCATGCAAAAAATGTTTCTCATGAAGATTACCTGGAATGGCTTGCTGAAAGGTGTAAAAGGGCCTACCTTTCACCTATACCTACTATTCAAATAATAAAACTTCTCCACCAGTATATGTACATTCTAGTCATGAGTAATGATTATTTCTATTTCTGCAAATTTATTGAAAGCTAATGGATGTCAACAGTTATGATGAACTGGGAGAGCTAGCCAAGAATGGTGAAGTAATTAATCTGATGGCTAATTGTGGAGAGACAAGTGTTCTGCAGGTAGAACTTAATTTACATTAAAAATATATGGTCTGTCATGCATGTCACCCCTGGCATTGCATAAACTATATTATTCATTCTTGAGATTGTGAAATAGCAAAATCAATGCAGGAATTTCCAGATGTACTTTTACACATTCACTGAGATTTCACTGCTGTCTTGAGTCTGATGGGAACTATTTATAGGATGGTTATACAGTAGCTCTAATATATCAGAAAATTTTCTGAGATGGTATATACATGGCAATTATATATCATTTTATGATTTATGATTATAATGGTACCAGAGATGATATGGTCATTCCTTTCTCTCAAGTAAGACACCTCATTTAACAGTAATACACTTTCAGAAGATTTATATGGCTACATACTAAGTTTCCATCAATTTTATTCAGTTGATTAGTTTGAAGCCACCTAAGTGCCACCCTATTTGTTTGCTAAAATTGAAGAGAATTATGTTGCATTCTATTAGGACATTGCTGTTAATATCATAATTTTATTTCAGATGTCTACCAAAGGGAAAATAATCCAATCAATAGTCATGTATGAGGTCATTTCAAAACGTAAAATGGCTTTGGATCAGTTGAGAAAAGGATTGATCACCCTTGGTGTTCTTGATGAGATGTCAAAGCACCCACATTTGTTTGAGAGTGTGTTCACCTTTAAACCTGTTGAGCTGACACCAGCAATAGTCAGAGAGTGTCTCAAATATCCAGATGAATTAAGTGACCAAGCACAGGAAATCAAGATGATGATGAATAGATTTGTTGACCAGTCATCAAGTGCCAGGTTGATGCAATTAATGCAGTATTGCACTGGAAGTAAGATGATGCCTTCAGTACAGAACTTTGCGATAAATGTAAATTTTCATTGTGAAGATTACATCTCTTCATCAACATGCACCTTTACATTGTTAATACCTGATCATTTCCACTCTTATGGTCTGTTTGAACTCTCTTTAAATTCAGCCTTTTCTTCATCTGGAAAGTCTTTTACCTCGGTCTGAACACTGTTAAGTGAATAGTCACGATTGACCTTATGGCCGATTTTGACTTCATTTACAA
>NC_142521.1:5095000-5200000 GCF_964205215.1 Stylophora pistillata | reverse complement strand
TAACCACACCCAAAACTAACCTGGCCACACCCTTTTCAACAGAGTAAATTTTACTAATACTACTTCGGCACAATACCTTGGTCTCCAGTTCTCCTATACTTGTTCTCATCAAGGTCGTCGAGTCGCCCTTATTCAGCAAGATAAGAGTTTGAGCTGACAATCTAATTAGCAAATAATTTTTTTGTTCAAGAATAGCGCACTCAGACTCCGCTTGATTTTTCCTTTATTGCATTAAATGGAGAAGGAGGAGAGTTATGTACATGTTGAATGAATGAATGAATTCCTTATTTATATTGCGCCCTTTCTATACAATATTCAAAGGCGCAATACCCCCCATCAATTTGATAGACACTACACAAAGATAGACCACAACACCGGGCACTACGGGCATGGTCAAATAGAACAGGATAACAGCGAGAGGAAACTGTGCCATTGGTCAAAGCTGATCAAGATTTGTGTAATTCAAAGCACAAAGGTGAAACAATGTAAGAAAGAGAAGAGAGAACACTTATCAATATATGTCCTGATCACCTCTCGTCGGAGGAATACGTTAATGAAGATAAGATATTAACCAGGAGTCAGCCTTTTTTAATCGCCACGATCATCATAATACCCACAGTGTAATCTCTCAAGTCAAATTTATTCTATGTTTTTCTCACGGAGTCAACCATGTTACTAGTCGTCAATTATGTCATAAAATGGCATTTTTTTTTCCGTTCTTTCTATTGCCTCTATTCTGTGGAAACAGTATAAATGAAAAGCGGTCAACCTGTATTAGGCGGTAATCCGGCCATTCTCCGTATGTGATCGCTAAATACGGGTTGGACTATACTAATGAAAGACGGAAATCAACAGATTTTGACTAAAAATAGCGTATAGATATTTCAAAACCATTTACTCCAATTCACATGGCAAGCTACAGTGGTGGAAAGCCACTGGGTGACAATGTGCTTGTCGCAATATCCTATGAAACGCTTCTGTTGCCTCATTAAATTACTCCTATGATTTATTCTTGAAAGATTTCTTTTCATATCAACGATAACCAGGCAGCTCTGTAGATTCTAAATACCAATTCCTGAAGGATAAAAATTTTCACCAAGAGAAATTCTTTCCTGGTGTACTTCCATCACATGAAACTAATTATGGAAAACATCATTACGTAATCAAGGTATTGCATAATCCTTGAAAGGTAGATCCATTAGTTTATTTGTCCTTACGAAGCAGAGAATGAAAAGAACTGAGCGTTGACTAATCTCGTGATGTATCTTTTTCCTTTTTTTAGTCTGAAAAACAGGTTTGAACAAAATTCGGAGAAATGCTAAGGGAAGTCGGGAAAATGATCATCTATATAAGACTCGTTGTATCAGAGGCTATTTAAAAATCTCTGAGATACCTGTGACTCTTGCACAATGTTTACATACATTTGGATGTCAAACTGATAATGCTTGAGTGCTTAATGTTGAGTGGTTTGGGAAAGAAACACCTTGCGATGTCAGTTTATGTCAGACTTGTTTGTGGTTCAGATATATCCTACATTACTCAGCAAGCATAGAGACAAGGTAACAGCGATTGTGGGTAGAATTTGCTCAGCTGGTTTGCAACGTGTGAATCCCTGACCTGAAAAAAGCATCAGTTATTAATTTGTATTGACTTTCCGCCAGTGAAACTGGTGATATCAAATTTGTTTTAGTCATGACTTCAAAAGGTCTATCTTGTAAATCATGTAAACTGGGGAGGCGTAACTGATGCTAAAACTAAAATAACATTCCATACGAATCCCTTTTCTTTCCGTATGTCAAACGCAAGATTCGGAGGTGACGTAACTCACAGTCTAAAGTCCACGGATTAAATTAAGAACAAGATATTACCCTTGCTCTCGATCTTGTCCCATTAGACTCACTGAGGAATGCGTTAGAGTATCTTAAGGGTGGAATCTTAGACGGCACCTTAATTACGACGAAGACATAACAGAGCTAAAAAAAAACTCTCTTATATCTTGGATTACTAATCCATGCTGTTAAGTCAAATATTGAGCAATTTAATCTCAAAAGCCTTAAGCAGTGTTTGACAAGCTGATCTCAATCTGGCTAAAACATTTTGACTAAAAATACACACCTGGGAAATTGAAAAAAAAAAAACAAATGGGAGAGTAGTAAACACTTTGAAGTGCTTAATGTAGTTTATAATTATCGACATTAAATCATTTGGTTCAACTTTTCCTTTGGAAATCATAAAGAACTTTACCAAATCGAAAGAGCATTTAAGGTGGCTCGTACCGGTTTTCATCTTTTTGATGGTTTGTAACTTTGAAAGAATACAACAGAAAGACTGACCAAGGCCAGTTGAACACTTTTACGGGGTTGAATTACATAATCATTGGTTATCCAAAAAAAAAGGGTCATTTCGTCACTAGCAGTTTCCATGGCAACGCTTTCATAGGCTTATTCAGACGCATTTTTTAGCTTGTGGCTTAAATAATTCGAAAACTAACCCGGTGACCCCCTGATTTTTTTCAGTGATTGCTTTTGGCACTTGAAAAGGAAAATGCACGAAGATTTTTAAAAAATTCTACCGAGCGGAGTTTCACAAATTTCGCAAATTTCGCAAATTTCCTTCCGTAGAATTTTATAGTTTTTTTTCTGATGATTCCTTTCGACGTTATTATCATATTGGAACAATAAAAAGACGGGGTCACCGGACTTGTTTTCGTGCAATAGCTTTCGTGAGTTTAGCAATTTCCACGCGCGCTCTCGCGCATTTAAAAATCTGGATTCTATAAGATCGACATTTGCTCATGATCTGTTTTAGCTACCGCTGACAAATGCGTGTGCTCGCGCGAGCACCTATGATCTGATGTTTACAGACGTTTACTGCTAAGAAAATCATTAAACA
Source organism: Stylophora pistillata (assembly GCF_964205215.1). NCBI lineage: Eukaryota > Metazoa > Cnidaria > Anthozoa > Scleractinia > Pocilloporidae > Stylophora > Stylophora pistillata. Next base: position 5,197,108 of record NC_142521.1, on the reverse strand, counting down.
GCCGTTAAAGACAGCCTCCCGAGCTCATCTTAAAAATCCTACACATGACTTCTGGCTATATCATATTATCTTCCTTGAAGTTTCAAAGTCTTCTTCCACTTAAGGTAGATTATCCTTCACTTGAGTTCTCCTTTTTTCGCCGTCGCAAGATTTCATATCGGTTGAATACTTCTTTTAAATGTGAAGTGAAGCAACCTTCAAAGGTCAACAAAGGTACCACCCAAGGAAGTGTCAGCGGGCCGCACTTGTTCAATGTCTTTCTCAGTGATTTAGAGATACACTTGGACAATAAGAGCGTGCTTGTAAAATATGCAGATGATACAACCATTATCTCGCCTGTGATAGGTGATAATGACAATTCTATCGCACTGATTAATCAGTTTTCCCAGTGGTCTAGAAGTAATGGTATGTGTAGCAATCCATCTAAGTGCAAGGAAATCATTTTCCGCAAGAAAGGTTGTACAATAGAGTTTCCGATTGTGTCTGGAATACCACAGACAAAAGAGCTCACTATTTTAGGGGTAACATTTCAGGAAGATAGTAGGTTTATAACACATATTCTGGAAAAACTAATCAAAGCAAACAAGTGCCTGTTCATTTTAAGATCTTTAAGGAAAGAAGGGTACAATCAGGCCGAAGTAGACCATCTGTTTCTAAATCTAGTTCTACCAAATATATTATACGGGCTGTCCGTGTTTGGCGCTGTAAATTCCGAATTAACAACAATCCAATGTTTCTTAGATCGATGTTATAAGCGCAAGTATACAACCGACCACATTAATGTTTATGAATTGTTAGATCAACAGGACACACGTATCTTCAAGAATGTTTTTAATAATACAATACACCCTTTAAGAGCTATAATGCCAAAAAAGAAATCAACCAAGTACAATCTGAGGAAAGAGACAAGTCACTATCCTAAAATAAACACTGATAGGTTCAAAAACACGTTTGTCAATCGCTTAATTTTTAAACATAATCTAGTCTTATAATTTTTATCTTGATTTTCTCTGTAATTTATATATATAGCTTCTTTTAATGTTGTAACATAGGATATGTGATTATTTATCTTATGACTTAATAAAGATTCAATTCAATTCAAATTCAATTCAATTCTCCGAAAATCGTCTTCGTTATCTTAGTTTCTATCTCCTGCATTCACAGTGGCCGCTCAACACATCAAATGCAAGCTCTTAGGTAAACTTCCCACAAAAGTAGAAAAAATTCCCCGCGCTGCCATCTTTGTTTTGAATTTTCATCTTTTGATCACGCGCTTTTTTCCCACGTTTTTCTCGCGCGCGTCACGCAAGAGTGACCTGTTCCCCGCGCGAGGAAACTGGTACGAGCCACCTTAAGAAGAGCAAGAAGGTAAGTGTTTGTCAGTTATTACCATGTGGTAAATCTTCATTGAATGTTCACAAAGATCTAGTCGTTTCCGTTCTTTGAAATAGCTAGAGCAAAAGCAGGTACTGATAGATAGCGCGCCGTATCTAAATAGTGTAAAAAAAATTTACTCCCGTTTTCATTCCTTGGATTGGTCAGATCAAAAACACGGCGTTATGAAAAATAGGAAGACAGAGTTTAATGCAAACTTGCTTTCTTTTTTTCTTGTAAATAAGAGGAATTATTTCTAGTGTATTGAATCGCTTACCTTTTCAACAACTATATAATGTATACAATACAAACTGAGGGGCAAATAACATATAACAGTTAACAGTCTGCAACGTTTGGTATTTTGAACAAAATCCCCCCCCCCCCCCTGTACTAATTGTACCCGAAAGTTAAACACTGAGGACTTGTGGGAAAACGCACGCCTCCAAAGCGGTTATTATTCCCTCCAAATTGACAAAAAGGATGAAAACCAAACATATTGGATACTCACAGGATTTTTACTCATATATATATACAAAGGCTCAAAAAAATGCAGACAAGCTAAAATAACGCATCCGGCCTCACCGTATTGTTCTCACTTATTAGTCACGCATTAAAAGTCCGTCTCCGACAGACTAGGTGATCGATTCCGAGAACACCTTCGCAACTTATAAAGGAATGACAAGGGGGCATCAAAACCAGTCGCTAGACACCTAAGTCTCCCCAATCATCCTACGTAACATATGGCAGTCTGTGGCCTTTCCTTACTTTTAGTTTGTTCTGAAAGCTGCAAAGCTATAGCGAGGAAGTTTAATTTTCAAATCGGCACTCTTAATCCCCACGGTATCAACGAACGCTTTTCATTCAACCAGTTTAAACTTGTTTTTCTCCTTACCATGTTCTGACCAACAGCGCAGCTACGTGTCATGCATATAAACAGACACAAAATCCAAAAGAAGAACAATTTTGTGAATCAAATGCACTCATCGTAAAATTTTTATAATTGTATAAATTGCATTGCAAAAACAACCTCTCTATATTTCTCATCTAAGTATTTCTCCTACTGCTACTACTGTTGTTGTTGTTGTTGTTTTAAGATAGAATTAATGTTTTGTCATAATTCGTGTCGTGAAGACTTAATTGTTAGCCATTACAGCTTTCTCATTTTTAATTCTCCTCTTTTACAATTACATCTTGGAATATAACTTGCAGCCATATGTACTTATTGAATGGAACGGTTCAATAAGTATTTTATCATAGTACCACTGAATAAGTCTTCAAAATTCGAAAAGTTTGTTTTGACGTAGTCTGGCACGCGATGGAAAACCACCAAAAAACTTTTCCTTAATTTTTTCGAGTCGGATGAAGAAATTCACAATTCATCGAAAAACGTGACGCATTTTCTCATTTTTGTTCACTGCTATCAATCATGTTTTGCGCAACAGAAGATGACGGGTCTCTGTCTTTTTGCAACAAAGCCGTACCATTGACGGCTTTCGGATTATATGATAACTTTCTATTTCTCATCTTCGCGGCAGTGATCTAAATGTTTCTGTTTTTCATGGATTTTTTCCATATCATTTACTTTTCAATTAAAACTGTTGACGTAAAATAATTATTACAGGAATGCTTGTTCACCAAGCTTCGCGATGATACAGCTATCCGTGTTTCATGGAATGGAGCCCTTCGCGTGCATGGCTGCACAGGATGTTGCAAACGCTGGTATTTCACTTTCAACGGTGCTGAATGCTCGGGTCCCTTGCCAATTGATGGTTTTGTGTACCTGGGTGGAGTGTCAAAGCACGCAGATCCCCATCGTATCCGCCATATCGAGGGACACTGTACAAACGTTCATAAAGGCAAAGTGCGGGTGGGATTCTGTGTCGGTGATTGTAAAGGTTATGGAGACGCAGACGCTTACAGTGGCTGGAATTCAGCGTCCCGCATCTATGTTGCAGAAGTTCCAAAACCTCAGGAGTACTGATTCCAAAGCAATAGAAACTAGCCACTTGATTAAGGGAAGAGAATTCTCGAAATCTCTAAAGTCATTGCAGTTGCTGAACAAAATGTCAAATAATCAAAAAAGTTAAAAAAAAATTTTTTTCTTTCAGTTTTGTTTTTTTTCAGGGAAAAGGTAAATATTATTCGCCATTACCTTTATTTAACAACGCATAAGCTTTACCTCTTAAGCCCAAGCTAGAGGATAACGAATTTTTGCCGCGCAGTTTTTCTATCGTTTTCCGTTTGTTTTTCAGCCCTATTAGTTGATATTAAACGCAAAATTTTTGCTTTAAGACCACAAATTTTTTTTCACTTTGATTGTCACGGCAGAATAACGCACTCTGTTCAGTCACTTTCTTATTTGATTTTTATGGTGTTTTTTTGTGGTGTTTGGGATTTTTATACTGTGTTTCCTTTTCTCCGCTTCATCAAAACTATACGAAAATTCTCGAACATGATTGGTTTATCGCGAGACGGTGCACGCGTCGCGCTTGTAATGAGCAGTTGACGAGTCACACCCGAGGAATAGGCCTTTTGCAACACCATACTGGAGAGCAAGCACTCCAGTGATCTCAGACAAAATAGAGATCACAGAGGTCTGCATTCAAATAAAGAATACAGCGGATAACAAGTTAAAGGTATCCCAATTCGAGAAATCTTGTAAGTTTTAATCAACAGCTTCCTTGGAGTGTATCAGCGAAAAACGAATTCTGGTGTGATTTTGCTGCTGATACACTCCAGGGAAGCTATTAATTACTTCTTACTGGATTTCTCGAATTGGGATACCTTTTGACCTGTTATCAAATGTATTCTTTGTTTGAATGCAGACCTCTGTGACCTCTATATTGTCTGAGATCACTGAAGTGCTTGCTCTCCAGTATGGCGTTGCTATACGGTATCTAAGCACGTGATCTCTGACTGCAAAAGGCCTATTGGACAGTACGCGTCGTGTATGCGCGCTGTTGTTGTGTATTTCGCCGAGTTAACCATTTTTATGATTTTATGAAAACGTATAACTGATGGCTAGTTTGTTTCTCAAATGCTGTCATAGTTGTGATCTATTGGCAACAGGACTTTGTGGCGTCCAATTCTTTCGGGAGTGGTCGTTCGCCACTAAGTGGTCGTCTGATTTTGTTACTCACTGGTATGATTATTATACGTTATCGCATGATTTCGAGCGCAATTTGGGATAACTCAACACAAGTAAATTCTTCAAAGGCAAATTGCACAAGCCCAAAAGGCGAGTACAACTTTTTGTCTTTGAAAAACGTACGAGTGTTGATTTATTCCAAAATTACACGAGAAAGACTTGTGTGATTGTTTTTCAAAAATAAAGTTGGAAAAATTGACTCTGTTTTCCCCTAACAGCACTTGGTGCGACCGCTTGCCTTCGTATTGTTGCTGGAGTCGACGGGGTTTCCCGCATGAGTTCGCCTCGAGCTTTAAAACTTTCCGTCAGGAATAACTGACTACTTGTATTCGTTCTCAGTTAGGCTTTACTCAAGAGCGGTAACTGGTAAACGAAGGCAATCAAGTCCTTAAACTCCGAGAGAAGTTTGTTCAGGGCCTCCGGTTCCTTCGTTACTTCTACGCCAGTTTGCTTTCCTTTTGCTTTCGCGACTTTCCTGCCAGTCAATTTGATTTCAACTATCTGCACTGTTTGGGATAAATTGACACGTCCTTAACCAATGAGCAAGCTGAAATTTTTGCATGCATATTATAAGAGACCGAGTCCTATTTGCATTACTCCATTTTGTTACTCTAGTATCTCGTACACTGGTTCTTTCCGTTGCTGCTTGCTTGTACGTTGGTATCATGTGCACTTTTTCTATCACGTCTGTTTGATTGTTACGTTAGCATCTCGTGCACTGTTTCCTTCCTTTTCTCTTTGTTTGTTACGTTAGTATCTCGTGCTCTGTTTTTTCTTTTTCTCTTTGTTTATGTTTGCATCTCGTGTACTGTTTCTGTCCATACCTGTTTGACTGTTACGTAAGCATCTCGCGCACTGTTTCCCTTCCTTTTCTCTTTGTTTGTTACGTTAGCATCTCGTACACGGTTTTCTCTTTTTCTCTGTGTTTATTATGTTAATGTCTCGTGGACTGCTGTTTCTATCCATACCTGTGAGACTGTTACACTAATACCTCACAAACTGTTTCTTCCTTTTCTGTTTATTTGTCGAGTTAGTATCTCGTACACGGGTTTTATTTATTTACTTATTTATTACACTGTCATCGCACGCACTATTTGTCAAGGATTGTGAGGATCAAGGTATCTATGTATAAATTTTACTAACTCGTTCATCAGTATGAGAGAAACTTTTCATTGTACTGAGGTTGTTTTGGCAGTTTGGCCGTGATTAATTAATAAATTTTATTTTTATTGAGGGATGGCCTCAGCAGATAGATTACACCAAAAGTGAATTTATGGACCTTTTACCAGGAAAGGGAAAAGTGGCCGCTGTAGGGAGCTAGATTCAAGTGCATTATAGTACTGAACCTAAAACTAAAAAAAAAAGTCTTCCTTCATGATATAACAGCAAAAAATCTCATCACTTGGGTCAACACCTCGTTGAATATCCAAAAAATATTTCGCAGCAAATTGGGCGATGGGAAGATAGCTTTCGTTTGTTCACGCCTGGACAACCGCTATATAATCCAGGAGTAGAGAACGCATGAGCAGGTCGTCAACAACTCGGAGTTATCTGAATTTCCAGTGACTAGTATCTTTTACACAGCAAGAGGAGATCGATCGAGAGAGCAATTTGTGGAGTGAGGTTTCAGGTATGTCCCTGTTATGTCTGTCTTACAGTCAGGCTTTCTTTGCCTCCTGTAAAGTAGCGACATCAAACAAACGTTCAACCTTAAAAATTGTCTGAAGTTAGCTCGAAATGATTCTGCTAAAATTTGACACTAATTCTTTGTCGGTGCCTAAATTTTTCGGTTTCTTTCCTCAGAAAAGTTAACAGAAAAATACTCGATCACTTCTAAAAAAAAGTTCTGAATTTACATTTTATTTACGGTTACCATAGCACCGCTCCTTCCTCTGAAAACTCAACAAACAGTCCGCTGAACCCCTTTTTCTTTGTTGGATCGCAATCGAGATTCCATATCGAGTTTTTGACATAAAGCCTTTTGCAAAGTTTAACAAAATTCTGTACTGCTGATGCAGGGCCATCTTATAAGGCTACATCATACATTTTTATTATTGAAGGTTGCTCCGTATCTTCAAAGAATCTATAGCGAGGTAATTTTGTGCCACACCTCAACACCGACTGTGCATATACTTCAAATTTGAAACGAAGACATGATCACAAGTCAAATGTATAGAAACCAGAGCGAGCCTTTCTATTGCTACATCACTGTCGGTTAACTACTCGTAAAATATTGACACACCCAACTGCGCTTGCAAAAAGAATTAATAAGCGCTTTTGAAGGAAACTTGATTCCAAATCCACTGAGCGGGAGAAAAGTGATAAATCTTCTATTTCCTTTTTCAGCTTCTATAGAAATGTTTTTGGACAGTCATTCAGAGGCAACCTGTGTGGCCCTTAGAAACATACTTTATTAGATCCCACTCTCTGGCTAGAGTAATAACCACACTTTCCACAGAACTACAATAATGAAACTTAAGAATCTCCAAAAAAATCTATGTAAATCTGATCTATTAAGTGTCAATGATGAACGCCGCTACTTCATCAGTCCTCAGGAAATGTCAGCGTCGTGAAATAATCATCGTATGTCTCAGCTTTACGAATCACCTCATAGCAATCATCAGCCACACGCAAAATTTCTGCGTGTCTTAATATCCCGTTAAAATTGAAACTCAGTGCACGGCCGTACGCTCCTACGCTGTGAATGATGCACAGGTCACCAATCTCTGGATTTTCATTCAGATCTCGGTCGATGGCAATCTTGTCATAGTTCGCGCACAAGGAACCCACCACGTCGAACATTTTTCCTCTCTTGTTACCTTGGTAATTCGGGCATGCGTACAAAGGATCGTTCACAACCGTCTTGTAGTCAGGAAGATCTTTTCTCAAATGACTCGGAAGGACTTGATCCTTTACAATGGTGATGTAGTTGTACGCGCCAAGCAGGGGTGGCAACAGGATGTCTACAATGGAAGCATCCACGCCTAGGAAACGTTTGTACGTGTCCTTCATGTTTATTACACGTGAAACTAACCAGCCACAGTCACCAGTTAGCAATCCTCCACATTCGTACTTGATCTGTAGCGGGTGAAGATCACTTTGCGGCAACACAATTTGTTCGTACAAATGTTTCACACGGAGCCCGAGATCTTTCAGGTCGACAGGTTTCTCTTCGGGATGATTATTCACACCGATGCCACCACCCAAGTTGACAAACTCAACTGCGATTCCTGTCTCCTTCTTGATTTCCACTGCCAGTGAAAACATCATCCGAGCAATCTCGGCCAGATCCATGGCATTCAGAGAATGTGACACGATCATGGTGTGTAGACCGAAGCGTTCCACACCGTATGCCTTGCATTTCTTGAAGGCGGAGAACAACTGGGCTTTCGTCAGGCCAAACTTCGCCTCAGCAGGATCGCCGACACGCGTGTTGAATGAAATCTTGTGATGAGGACCTGGATTGTACCTGAATGCAACCACTTTGGGCATCTTTCCTTCTAACGCCTTCTTTAGGTTGTCGATTTGGGAAAAGTCGTCCAAGTTGACAATGGCTCCCAGGTCAACCGCCTTTCGGTAGGCATCAAATGCGGTGTTATTGGATGTAAACATGATGTCTTCGCCTTCAATTCCCAGTTTTTCACAGAGAATAAGTTCTGTCAGTGAGCTGCAATCCATTCCCATCCTACATTCCTCGTGCAGCATCTTCAAAATTATTGGGGTCGGCGTCGCTTTTACAGCAAAGTGATTCTTAAAACTCGATCCGGTCATCAATCGCACCCAAGCAAAGCTGTCGTTGAAGACCTTGGTTCCAGTCAGTATTTTCTCTTTGTCGTAGAGATAAAACGGGGTTTTATACTGAGAGGCCACTTTTCTGAGCTCGACCTCGCTGCAGGGCAAAGGTTTCTTACTCAGCTCTCCGATCTCATTGCTAAGGTTTTCCATCTCTGAGTCAAGTCTACATGGACAAGAAAGGTACACGTTAATTTGACATATATATAATCATGTAATATTTTACAACTGTTCATCCCATGTTGAGAGGTCAATTATTAGAAATGAAAGGTCTTAAGTTTGTTGGGACTTTAAAAATTACTTTTTGGAAAATGAAGAGTTGGCGAGGATGAATTTCAAACCGCATTTTTAAATTAATACTCGAAAACTGTGATTAATGACTGTAAATGTTCCTTTTCAAGTTAGAATTTGCTATTCTCGGGTTGATACACGCGCATGCGTTAAACACCAAACCAATATACCATAGTTTCTTGGTTATAAGGCGCACTCGGTTAAAAGACGCACCCCAAACTTGGCAACTTAGTCAAGCTAAGTTCCCAAACTGAAAATTACGTGAAAATACTCGGTTATAAGGCGCACCAAAAGGTTGAGAGCTAAAAAAAGGTGTGATGGATCTGAAAAAGTTTCATGGTTGCTCTGGCGATGAAAGCAAACGGCGAAAAACTCTCACCGAAAGTCGGCATCAAAGGTGATCGACAGCTGAATATCAACACGCCACTGAGAAAGTTTCACGGTTGCTCTCATTATCAACACGCCACCGAGAAAGTTTCACGGTTGCTCTGGTGATGAAAGCAAATGGCGAAAAACTCTCACCGAAAGTCATCTTCAAAGGTGTTCAACAGCTGAATATCAACACGCCACCGAGAATGCAAGTTTCTGTGCACAAAAAAGGCTGAATGGACGAAGAAGGTAGGTTTTATCTCCACGTCGTTTATTCAGAGAAGGAACTATTCGAGCGCGCGACAGAAACACAATTTTTGGAATTTAAAACGAGGTTCGAACGATTGTCTTGTTGTCATGGATATCATGTCACTGAACTTGTGCTATTAAAAACGTATGCGAATTTCCGGTTGTTTGCTTTTATATGGAAGTCGATTAGTGTTCTAAAGAAGTATTCCTTTATAATTCATAAGAATAAAGGATAGGATTCTACACAATCTTCGCTACACCTCAGACTGTAATGTATTTACTGCACGCTGGAATGTTATTTCACGAAGCGGTTTATTGATTTTAGCACAAAGAAGAGAATTGAAACAAAGAATGCTTTTGAAAAAGATTTCTTCAAACTTATGAATAACGGTGTACTTTTGGAAAAACAATGGAAAATTTGCGAAAGCGCGTGGACGTGAAACTAATCACAAACAAAAATATGCTCGCAAAGTATTGCCCGAAACCGACAAACATTGGAAGTAAAATCTTTGGTGAGAATCTTGTGGCTCCTCATAAGATCAAAGAAACGCTCGCTTTCAACAGACCGGCATATGCTGGGATGTGTATCCCTCGATTTGAGCAAGACGTTGGTGTATGATTTTTATTTTAATTACATACACCTTTAGTTGTTCGTTACTGTAACGTGTTCGCTAAGACAGACAGTGAAACACCAGAGAGTTGGTTATAACACAACATTTAATCTTGTAAGCCGAGTGCACATCAAGCGAGGCGAACGAATACATCCGGGAACTCAGATGTAAGGTAAACTGTATAAATTAAATCGAAATACATAAATTAACATCGTTACATCTTCCCCCGTTATTCAAAGAGGAAAGAATAAACAAGGAAAGAAAACTAAATCGTTTGTTAGAGTCATTGTTCGGAGAATATAAACAACATAGGTAAGTGTCAGCATGTATAGTCACGGAGGTATGCTGGTCTACGTAGGACTCTTCCCCGAGCGCTACGTCTTTCTGGACTCGTTACGTCATCAGCTGGAGGATTCGGTGTTGCTTGTGGCTTGACCATCTCTTGGGGGTTTGATTAAACGACTGGTGGTACCTGTTCCACTTTGGTCAGGGGCAGGGGACCATGACCTGAGTTAGGTATCTCTATGTCAAGAGGTGATTGTTTAGGGAGTTCGGCTGTGAGACGCAGGTGTCGGCGGTTCCTACGATACACCCGTCCGTCGTCAGTAGTAACTTGGTATGAGCGTATACCAACTTGTTTGGCAACCGTTGCTTGGGTCCATTGTTGTTTATATTTGGGTGGATGGATACGTACGGTGCTCCCTGGCTGAAGTGGCTGGAGTTCTTTGGTGCCATTGTTGTAATAGAAGGCTTGTTTGTTCTTCTGGGCCTGAAGAAGCTGGGAAGTGGTGTCAAATTCAGGTTGTGCTAGTAGTCGCCCAGAGGTAGGTAGGAGGGTTTTGGTACGGCGGCCAAAGAGGCGCTGAGCTGGAGACGCTCCTAGCCCTTCTGTGGGGGTGTTGCGAAAGTCAAGGAATCCCAAGTAGGGATCACTGCCAGCCTCTGAGGCTTTGAGCATGATTCGCTGCACAGTCTTCACCTCGTTTTCCGCCTTGCCATTTGACTGCGGGTAGGTGGGGGAGCTTGTTACATGATCAAACTCGTATAAATCTTTGAACGTCTGAAATTCCTGTGAGCTGAATTGGGGGCCATTGTCGCTTACTATCTTGTCCGGAATTCCATGTCTTGCCATATGAGGCTTGAGCTTTTCAATTACTTCTTTTGATGTCTTCCTCGCAAGTTTGTCCACTTCAAAGAAATGTGAGTAATAATCAGTGGTGACAAGGTAATCCTGGCCCTGGAGCTCAAAGAGATCAACGGCAAGGACCTGCCACGGTCTTGATGGTACTGGGTGTGAGATCATGGGCTCCCTCTGCTGCCCTTGGTGGTATGAATTGCAGACTTGGCAGTTGGAGACATGTTCTTCAATCTCTTTGTTCATACCAGGCCAGTAGAACGCTTCCCGTGCCCGTCTTAGGCATGCTTGTATTCCCAGATGACTGGAGTGTAGCTTTCTTTTGAGTTCAGCTCTCATCTGAAACGGTATGACAACACGGTCTCCTTTGAAAATGACTCCATTTTGGAGAGCAAGTTCTTCTTTGAATGGAAAGTAGTCTTGAACTTCCAGTGGGAGATAGAGCTTACTTTCTGGCCAGCCTTGTTTGATGACGCAAGCAAGGGTCTTGAGGATAGCGTCTTCTTGAGTAAGGTTTTGGATTTGGCGAAGAGTTTCGTCTTTGACCGGAAGATACTGTAGCATGTTCACTTGCTCTGCTTCTATCTCTGTTGGAGATCTAGTATCTGAGACTGTCATGACATCTTCCTGATCCTCAGTAGCTTCCTTAGGCGTCAGATACGCGCGACTCAGGGAATCAGCCATAAGAAGGGAGGTTCCCTTTTTGTAGGATACTTCAAACTCGTAGCGTTGGAGTCTAAGGAGCATTCGTTGTAGCCTTTTGGATGCGTTCAGGAGGCTTTTCTTGAAGATTGCCTCCAAGGGCTTGTGATCAGATTCGACCAGCACTTTCCTTCCATACAGGTAGGTTTCAAACTTCTCCATTCCGAATACTATGGCCAGTAACTCTTTTTCGATTTGCGCATACTGGACCCCTGTGGGGGTCAGGGACCTGGATGCATATGCGACCGGATGTCCGTCTTGCATGAGACATGCTCCCAGGCCATGCATAGAGGCATCACATTGTAGTGTGGGTGTGGCACTTGGGTCAAAGTATTTTAGGACTGGAGTCGTAGAAAGGATCTTCTTTGTCTCATCCAGGGCTGCACCATGAACCTGTTCATCCCATTGGAACTCGTTCTCGTTTTTGGTGGGCTCGCGTAGAGGAGTCGTGACCTCTGAAAGTCTTGGAGCAAACTTTTGCATGTAGTTAGTCATCCCTAAGAGACGTTGGATGCTCTGTTTGTCAGTCGGTGCTGGCATCTCTTTGATTGCCTTGACTTTTTCAGGGTCAGGTTGTAGCCCATCTGCAGAGAGCATGTGGCCCATGTAGGCCACTTCCTTAAGCCTAAGCTGCAGTTTTCCCCTGTTTAGCTTCACACCTTTTTCTCGGCATCGTTGGAGGAGAACAGTAAGCTTGTCGTCGTGGTCTTTTACTGCTTCATCATCGTTAGCTCCACATCCAAATACGAGGATGTCATCAGCGATCGCCTTGCATCCATTTAGCCCTGCTAATGCCTGATCCAGTCTTCGCTGGAATTCTTCAGTGGCCGGTGAGATCCCAAATGGCATTCGAAGCCATCTGTATCTTCCCCATGGAGTGCCAAATGTGGTTGCGTAACTACTTTCCTCGTCTAAGGACACGTGCCAAAACCCATTTTTAGCGTCTAACACAGTAAAGCATCTTGCGTTTGAGAGCTCAGGAAGGACATCCTCGATTGTCGGCAGAGAGTAGTGAATCCGTTTGAGGGCTCGGTTAAGTGGTTTGGGATCAACACACAGTCGAACATTGCCATTCTTCTTCATGGTGACGACAGTTGCTGATATCCAAGGGGTAGGGACATTTACTGGCGTGATGATATTAAGGTCTTCCAAGCGATTCATTTCCTCTTTTAGCTTTTCTTTAATGGCGATCGGCACCTTTCTTGTTGGGAGTTGGACTGGTGGTACGTTCGGGTCAATTTCCAGGTGGAGGTCACCTTCTAACTTTCCTTCTCCTCTGAATACATCGGCATATTCTTCGAGAATAGATTCCCTCGTAAGTGGTGTTTTGCTCTGCGATGGTTCTTCCGCTTGAAGAGCCATAATGTTTTGTCGGACCACAGATATGAGTTGCATTTGTTCACTGGCTCGTAAACCAAGCAGCGGCTTCCCTTTCCCCTTTACGACTACGAATCCACGCTATATTTTTTCCATTTCTGGGGTTCACAACTTGAACACGTTTCATGCCAATTGGCTTTTCCTCCGTTTTGTTATACATAACAAGAGTTACTTCTGTATTGTCCAGCAGGGGTAGGCTGTCTTCACCATATACTTCTTTGAAGGATTCTTCGGGTAAGATGTTCACTGTGGCACCAGTGTCCAGTTGGAATGGGACTTGGTGACCATTTAACAGCATTACCGCAAGCAGTTTGTCTTTATGATAAGGCTTTTCCACAGCACAGACTTGTTTCTTGACGTCGACACAAGTAACATATTCATCCAAGTCAGAATCTTCCACTGCATGCACTGGCCTGCGGACATGTCTTGGTGTGGGGCGTTTAGAGGACGTGGCCAAAGCGGATGGAGACAGTTTGGTTTTGCAGGCCACCGCAAAGTGGTTTTGAATTCCACATTTAGAGCATGTCTTACCCCATGCAGGACATTTAAGCTTGTTCCAAACATGTGTTTTGGCGCAGAACTTGCAGCGGATTTCTCTCTCTCTTATGGGGGGCGGAGGTGTCTTCTCGTTGGCCTGACTAATAGCGCTGACTTCCTCCTGATGAATCTCTTTCAGTTGTTGGCTTGCGGTCTCATATGATCTACAGATGTCAATGCATTCTTTCAGTGTGAGTTTGGAGACTTGTAGAAGCTTCTTGCGTGCTTGATAATCTCTTACTCCAATGACAATTCTGTCTCTTATTAGACTGTTTTCTAAAACTCCGAAGTTACATGTCTTAGCCAACGTGCGCAGTGCCGTGACGTAAGCATCCAGAGATTCGTTAGGCTCCTGGTCCCTTTTGTTAAATCGATATCTCTCGTATATTTCGTTTGTCTCTCCTATGCAATAATACTGTAGCTTTTGGAGAACAACATCAATGTCCTCCTTATCAGCTTCATCTGCAAATTCTAAGCCTTCGTACACATCTAGAGCATCTGAGCCAATACAGGTTAGTAGTGTGGCAGTCCTCAGATATTTGTTTGCGGTAGGGTTTTCAGGATCTTTTAAACGTGCAGCAATTTCATAGTTATTCCAGGCACGGTGGAATTTCTTCCAATTCGTCGCCAAATCCCCTGTAAGCTCCAATTTTGAGAGCAATGGGATGTTTATTGGGATTTCTACCAGACTTGGTTGTGCGACGGCTTCTTGCGCTTGTACAGAAGCGCCGCTACCCTCGGCCATACTTTGTATTTAGAAGTTAATAAGTTAGATTTCTTCAGCTGGGATTTCCTTCCGAAGACACAAGACAATTCCACTTACCGTTGTCTTTCGCTATTCTTTGTGACGAAGTTGTCGGGTGGCTATTGCGGAATACAGTAGAGACCGGAGACTATCCTTTAGAACTTGATAACAGTTCAGAGTTGTTCGACCACGTGTGTGCGAGTAGATTTCTCTCAAGAACGTTTTCCAGTGCACTGAGCGGTAATTCCTCTATGGCAACGGATTTAGGAACCAGGATCCCACTCCTGACACCATGTAACGTGTTCGCTAAGACAGACAGTGAAACACCAGAGACTCTAAACACAACATTTAATCTTGTAAGCCGAGTGCACATCAAGCGAGGCGAACGAATCCATCCGGGAACTCAGATGTAAGGTAAACTGTATAAATTAACTCGACATACATAAATTAACATCGTTACAGTTACGAGAAAATACGCATTCATTTGCGCTAAAAGGCGAACAGTTGCGTGAAAATACCATCATTATAAGAGACAGAAAAACATCATTTGCGGGTAAATCAGATTCAATAATGATTTTTGCATTTTAATCGACATTCTTATGCGTCATTGGTCAAACTAAAGAGAAAAAATATAATTTTATTTGGGTGTGGACAAAACCTGGCGTAGACCATGGCCTACCCTGTGGCCTACCCCTTGGCCTACCGGTGGTCAGATTTTTAAGAACATAAAAATAAAATCAGTAAGAGTCGAACGAATACGCTGGTGTACAATTATCTGTCTCTCAAAAGGGTATACTAAGAGGTAGCTGAAACGATTTTCAACGTCCGAGGGAACGAAACACTGCAAATATCACAGCACTCAACCATAACGGTAGGTTAAGGGGGAGGGGATTGGAGGGGCCAATATTGCGTGGTCGCAGAAGATATGCAAAATGGCGGCTTTATGATGCAGGCTGTCAGTAGTAGGCCCAGGGCGGGTTCTAGCGGATTTTGAAAATCGCCAGAATTACAGTCAAAATCCCAGTCAAAAATTCTAGTCAAATATTTTGACTGAATTGCCCCAGTCAAAAATTTCATATCACACCGATTCCAGCTCATTTCGGCGTACCTCTATCAAATCTCAGTCAAATTTACAGTCGAGATTTTTGACTGTAATTCTGGCGGAAATGGCCTAGAATAGCCTCTAAAATTTCTAGTCAAAATTCTGACGGAAATGCGTCAGAATTACAGTCAAATATTTTTAGAGGCTATTCTAGGCCATTTTGGCGCATCTCTGTCAAATCTCAGTCAAATCCTGATAATATCCTATTGCGTGTGTGTTTATTTTGTCTGGAAGAACGATTCGCTTGTCATCATCGGCGGACAAGACGACTTTGATGATCTCTTTCCTCGAAAAGCGTGTCTCATATGGCTTGTGTACTTTGTTGATCTCTTCCCTCGAAAAGCGTGTCTCATATTGCTTGAGTACTTTGGTTGATTGAAGGATTGGACACAGATCAATGATTGTCTCATCGATAAGTCTTACTTCATTGAGAAACGATGCATTGTCGAACGGTCTTCCTCTCAGATAAGACCGCAGTTCAGTCAAGATCTTCTCATAGGTTGTGAAGGCGAATTTGCTCATATCAATCTTTCCGTCAAACTTTTTTACATCGGTAAATGTTTTGAGAAGGAGACCAGCACCTGATATTGTAGCAAGCGGGATTGGATTCATGGTTACCCCTCCAGCTATCCCTCCGATAACAATTAGTAAAGTGCTTCCCAAGTTACAGAGAAGACTCTTTCGTTTAAAGTTCTTGAAGATCTTTCTCGAACACCACCACTTCTTGTGATAGTTTTTTTAAAGAGCTTTGAGTTCATCGATCTTCTCATCTCCTATAGAATAGTCAATGTGGTTAAAGTTGAAAATAGATACTTCAGTCATTTTATTATGAACACATCATAATAAAAAAAATTAGTAATTTTCACATCAAGGGGGAGCTCGAGGGGGTTTACCCTCTCGAATCAATCCTGCTTCACAATCATCAGATAGCTGTAATCCAGTCCATCGAGTTGTGTATTGCTGTTATCTGTCGCTATGCTCAGCGATGTGTTTGCTTGGAAATACAACAGAACGGTATTAGTCGTATTAGTCCAAGCACTTCTTGTGTTGGGCAGCGCCACCAATATACCGTTTGCTGTGTTCACGAACGAATTGCTCAAGATAAACTTGAGATGTGATAGATGTTGAGACTTGACACCGTCGATGTATGTAATCAGATAAGCACCAGCGTTATTGATTATGAGTTTTGTATTGTCTGATCTGTTCACTGTGAAATCAGCGTTATCACTCTGTGATACATTTGTGGTATGATCTGATGTTCCATTTACGTAAAATGTTACCTGTGATGCATTGTTATGAGCGCAGTTTCCTCGATACCAGATCTTTTTTGTTGCGTTTGTCAGCGCCGTCTTTGTCGCTTTCAAATCGATCTTTGTCTGTAAAGATGTTTGAATATCATCAACATATTTTTTCGTTACCGCTGAAGTGGCGACAGACGGTTGTTTTGCGAGAGTAAGCGCAGAATTTATTTGAACCCCACCACTCACAAAGCTGTACCAACTTGTCCAAACAGATTTCGGTACGCTGTTGTGATAACCCTTTGATCCATAGACTATCACCCAGATGGGAAGTTTCTGGTCGTAAGACTGGCCAGATTTGTTTTTGATCACTACGTCAAACATCAAATAATTAGGTGTTGCGTTACTCCATTTAGTCATGTGAATCAAGGCGACGATGTGATTTTCAAATCGATTGCTGCGCTGAGTAGAGATTGTTTCAACAGAAGATGTTGCTGTCAATGTCACACTGCTTGAATCGACTTTACTCGATTGCCAACAGAGTTCACAGACGACAGTGTATTCTGCCCGATCCGCTGGATACATATTTACACCAAAACGTGATGAATAATAACCCTTGGAAGTGTCGAGACTTAAATCAAACGGTTTTGTTCTGGGATTCGTGGGGTATAGAACAAGCTGGTCAGTGATCGGTTTTCCTGTTATATCATCTTCGTCAGAGAACTGACCGTTGCGACTCATGATGTAAGAGAGGTCGTTACTCAGCTGAGCTGGAGTTAAGTTGTGAGCCAATCGATCTTCGACGAATTTTTTGTTCACAAGATCGCTGTCGGCTGCGGCTGTATGACTAGAAGTGACTTTGTTGGCACCCATTGCAAGGTTTCCTGTCATTGTACCACCTGCCTTGCTCAGCTTTGTATCTGAATACTTTTTGCTCACAGCTTCATCATTATCTGAGAAGGTGTCTGGAAGGTTCACGATTTTACGTTTTCTAGCGTCTAAGATTTGTTTGTCGTCTATATTTTTAAAGCTTGGCACCGTCTTTTTCACATTGTCAACGTATTGTTGATTTGCATTCGAGAGAGTGGTAATATCGAGTAGACCTTTTAGATGTCTCTTTATTGACCCCGCTTCATATCGAGAAACGAGTGTGTTTGAATTTTCATAAGCAGCTTGTTGAGCAGTAGTCATACCCAGATATAGTTCTCTCTCTTTGAGTTAATCACATCGTTACCGTTTAGATCAATGTTGCTTGTCATCTTTTTACTCCCATCCAATAGCAAAACGGATGATGTATCTGCTTTACCGCTCAAACCGTTAATTACAGTCGATGAATCAGCTTTTTTCGCCAATTCGGTGTTCAGTTTGTTGAGATTTATCGCAGCTGTACCATTGAGAGGTTGATCAGACAGACCGCTGACCTGTCTATCGGCTCCATGTGAGCTGACGAATTTCAAAGCCTTGTGTAAATTGCCACCCTTTGTTTTGTCGAGATAGTTTGAAAGATCAATGTTTGAGCCGCCAGGTCCGGTAGGTCCTCTTGGCCCTCGTGCCCCTGTATCACCCTTTGGTCCTTGCGACCCTTGAGGTCCAACATCACCTTTATCACCTTTATCACCTTTATCACCTTTATCTCCCTTTGGACCAGCAGACCCTCTCAGCCCTTGCAGTCCTCTTGGTCCTCTTGGCCCTTGCGATCCTGTATCACCCTTTGGCCCTTGCGATCCTGTATCACCCTTTTCTCCTTTTGGTCCTACATCACCCTTTGATCCAGCAGGTCCTTGTGATCCTGTATCACCCTTTTCTCCTTTTGGTCCTTGCGACCTTGCGACCTCCAGCCACCACTTTGCCTCTTTGTTGGTTTCATTTTCAAGTCACCACCAGAGTGAAGAGCATTTGCAAGGTCTTGTTTCTGCTTTTTTGAAAGAGCGTCTACATACGGCAAAAGTTTCAGAATATTTGAATTTGGAATTATCATACCACCCGACTGACCGGCTCCAAGAATCTTATCGGTAGCAAAATTGCCCAGACTTGATAATGCTCCTGTAGCCAATCCTGGAAGAGCCTTTGTGGCAAGATTCATCGCTTTTGGAAGAAGTTTTGTACCAAGAGCGAGAAGTGAAGAGAAGAGACTGCCACCTTTTTGAGCAACTTTTGTCATTTGCGTCTTGCTGATTTTCAAATCAACTCCTTTCCCTGAATTTATTGCTTTTTTGATCTTCTTGATCTGTGTCTGTGTCAACATCATCTCGTCAGAACCGACCAATTCATCGTGTGAGAGACGTATAGTTATTGCCGATTTTTCGTTAAAAGCCTTGGCAAGTTTTCTTTTCTGATTATCAGAAAGAGTTACTCCATATGAGTAGTAGTTTGACATTTTTATTATGAATACTACATAATAAAAAAATTTTTTAAAAAATACAACTTTGCGTTTGCGTTTGCAAATTTTTCGAGGGGTTAGCCTCTCGATCTTTCCTCCCGCCTCATCCTTGAACATTCCAATAACTTTCTTGTTTACCCCACTCGGTATTCCAGAAGGGTGTTCTTTTGAAATGTTGCTCGTGTCAAACAGACGATCCACATCATTGATAATATCTTTGTAAAAATCTTCAGTCTGAATCTCATAGCAGAGAGAATCTGTGTCGGTGAAGAGAAGCTTTGCTTTGTCTTCATACTTGATTTTGATGTAGTTGTAATGAAAGTCGTACATCAATGTCTTGCTGATATCGAGGATGCACATTCCGAGATAGAGAGGTTTGTTGAAGGTAACTTGTGTCTTTCTCATTTCTATCGCACAGAGATTCTCAGAGAATATGGTGCAATGTTTGAAGTTCACTTTATTTGCCAACTTCTTCGCCTTATCTTCTGAGTTGACAAGTCTCACATCAACTCGGTTCCGAATGTTCTCCATCGTCTTGCCATATACAGAATTGTTCATGAGTTTGAAAAAGTCCTTCTCGAAATCATTATCGGCCTTGGTTCTCAAAGATGTATTCAAATCGATATACTTTTTCATCCAAGGACTTTCATTGAATCTAATGACGCGGTGAATCTTTCCAATCTTTATTCCAAGACTTCTATAAAGCTTCAAGGTTTCATGGTGAATGATGTACTTCTTCTTTTCATTCAAGGTGCAGACCAGCTTTTTCACTTTACCAATCAACAAGTTCTCAGGAGCGAGAGGGTAGTGGTCAAA
The DNA here is from genome assembly GCF_964205215.1 of Stylophora pistillata. NCBI lineage: Eukaryota > Metazoa > Cnidaria > Anthozoa > Scleractinia > Pocilloporidae > Stylophora > Stylophora pistillata. The sequence continues at coordinate 5,177,242 of NC_142521.1, read as the reverse complement.
GTAATCGTATAAATCTTTCTCAATGGGGAGTAAATCAACCTCAAGAATGCAGGGAAAATTCTCCCACCCCCCAAAGTCTTTTTCATCAACCCATTCGAAACCACCTGTCGGCAGACTCTTACTCATCGCCCAACCGTAGAGGTTGTTTGCATCGAGATACGTGATGAACTTTGAAGGTTGGGTGGAGTCAAATTTCTCTCCCATGTATTTGTTGTTGGCTTTTGAATGTCGTGTTGGAATCATTGAAATCCCACCACGAATACCTTTCTCAAACATATGCAACATGTTAACATCGCTCAACAACTCAAGCTTTATCTCAGTCATCTTGAGACAAGCATCCCAAGCCAAACCTGGTGCAGTGTAGTACCAACAAGGATCGAGATCGTAGTTTTTCTTGCAAACCTTCCGAAAGTTCTCAAACACATCACACAACAATAGAACATCACTTTTATTGTAAAGATTGTGATAGTCTCGCATCGTCTTCATTCCGAAGGTTTTCCACACTTTCAGCGCATGACAATAGTCTTCTTCAGAGATACCCCGACCACTTAACACAGAGAAGAAAGCTTCAATCTGTGGAAGTTGTGTTTCATTCATTTTAAAAATAGAATCCATCCATTCATAAGGATAGACACCCTTTCTCTTCAACAGTTCAAGCTTCTCTCCATCATAGTATTTTCCTGTATTCACTAAAGTGTCATCTTTTTTGACTAGGTTGTTGACAAGCTTGTCAAGACTAGAAGCCATGAATTTGAAGCTGTCAATAAATCTCAACTCTCTCTTAACCTCAACGACTTTTTCTTTCTTTTTGTCGAAAAACGTGTCAACCACAATGTTTTTTGTAAAGCTAATGTACTTTTCTTCGTTGTTGGGAATACAATTAATATCACCTTCTGAAACACCAAGATTTCTGACAAAGAGATGTGCATCATACCCCGCCAAGTTGTGAAAGACGACAGGAGTGAATTTTGGCCGTCGGAATCTCAGGTTGCAGCTGTTATGTGCTGCTCCTCGAAATTTACCGGTGTAATGACAATGATCACGAACTTTTTCCTCTCCCTCCTTGAAATCTTCTTCGCATAACCAACAACATGTTGCTTTTTCAAAGATTTCAACATCACTGTCTGTGAAGATCATCTCTTTTGAAGGATGGTTTTTGTATATTGCCTTAACCTCTTTTTCAAGCATGTTGACAAATATCTGTGCAACATCTTCATCCTCAGATGCTGCTGTGTACTCAACCAGTTTCGAATGTCTATCATCAAATGAACACTTAATATAGTAGCAAAAAGACACTGGAATATGTTGTTGCTTCTTCTCGGTGTAACACTCTTTAGGATTCGGTTGAACGGAGTGCAAAGGTTTAATGATCGATTCAAAATCGGCATAGATGACAAACGGCGTGTCCATCTTTTTGTGATGGTTTTTGAAAGAGAGAAAAGTTCCCTTCTTTGGCATCCTCTCTCTCACAGCCTCATGTTCTCCACAAAGTTCAATATGTGTATCAAGTAGTTTCTGAGAACCGAAATAATTGAGACATCTCCGACAAAAGAACTTTTTGTTCTTCTTCTTCGACAATTCACTCGATATGAGTCGACTCAAATCTTTGATGAGACAGTAATGCTTTTTCTCACCATCAGAGATCAAAAGAAGATCAATATGAATCTTGCTACTCTCGACCTTGCTCACTCTCAAGGGTTGGAGTCCTCCCTCATACAGGTAGACGTTGACGGCAATACCTGGATTCAATGTTTCAAAGCGGTGAATATCTTTCACCTCCATCGGAAACTCAATCCCACCCCATTTCAATTTTTCTGCCTGCTTTCTCAAAATCTTTGTGATACGCTCTTGGTCCTTTTTCACAGGATTCAAAGCTCTCGTAACACACCATTTGAAACATTCATCATCTTCATTCTTCATGTTTACGATGGCCTTCTTTTTTGCGAGATATGGTGATAGCTTAATGTATGAAGAGCCTTCCAAAGGAGTGTATTCCACCGTGTGCAAATCCAACCCCGCAATCGAATGTACAACCCAACCGCTTCCCTCTCTTGTAAACTTTGCCAAACTCTCCATCATTTTATCAACACATTTCTGATAAAGCTCTTCTCGATCGGTCTCTTGAAAGACAATCTCTACGAAAGATTTAAAATACGCAAGCTGTAGCACAGTCTCGCCCGTCGCAATGTTTGTCTTTGACATATTACACCTCAGAACGAGCGTCATCTTGATATTTTTCTGCGTTAATAGAAACTTGATAACGGTCGGTTTTACAGCCTGAAGAAAAGCTATCGGTCCATAACCCTCCACCCCATCAATTATGTACTGATTTGCAAACTTTTTCAATGAAGACTTGCTCTCAACAAGATTGAATTGGTGTTGGTCTCTTTGTTCATTGAGTTTGTTGATGTGTGTTTTGAAATCTTTCAACTTGTCATCAACCACCGCTCGTGGTGCAACCAACCCCTTCAACCATTTTCCCCAATTCCCTACCTTTTTCTTTCCCCATTCAACAACCTTTTCAATCTTTTTTCTCAGGTTGTTCTCAGACTTTTTGGGTTCATCGGTGTGTGATGCTTCACTCAAATGTGAATAACCTCTCAATCTTAGGTTTCTTTGAAGTGTATTCAAATGACGTCTTGCTATTGAATTCATTTTTTTATCTTAGTAAAGATTTTATTTAATTATCTTTTTTTTCCTCTTTAAATTCAATTTTTTTTTGATGATCCAGACTTTTATCAGGATTTGACTGAGATTTGACAGAGATGCGCCAAAATGGCCTAGAATAGCCTCTAAAATATTTGACTGTAATTCTGACGCATTTCCGCCAGAATTTTGACTAGAAATTTTAGAGGCTATTCTAGGCCATTTCCGCCAGAATTACAGTCAAAAATTTCGACTGTAAATTTGACTGAGATTTGATAGAGGTACGCCGAAATGAGCTGGAATCGGTGTGATATGAAATTTTTGACTGGGGCAATTCAGTCAAAATATTTGACTAGAATTTTTGACTGGGATTTTGACTGTAATTCTGGCGATTTTCAAAATCCGCTAGAACCCGCCAAGGCCCTACTGTCAGTTGGTAACATATAGTGGAGTGCTGGTGTAAAAATGTAATGAACGGCGTTATATCGGAGAGCATAAATATCCAGGTAAGAAAATGCACGCTAGAACCCGCCAAGGCCCTGCTGTCAGTTGGTAACATATAGTGGAGTGCTGGTGTAAAAATGTAATGAACGGCGTTATATCGGAGAGCATAAATATCCAGGTAAGAAAATGCAAACATTACGTGCCAGGCCAACTTTTTAAGTGCCCTCAAGTGCTGTAGAGTACTGAATTTGCAACGAGCACTCCGGGACACGCACACATCGCTGTCGTAAACATTACGCAAACTTTACTTGCTTTTCCAAAGAAAGGGTCAGTATTGCACTAATTTGAAAGGAGAGCTGACATGATGATGTTTGCCCAAAAGTTGCATTTAATTGGCATCTGTTCCTCGATTTCCTTATTCTTTCAGAAGGTTAAGAAATTTTGATCGGAATGTGGCCGCCAAAACAGCAGAAGAAAGTCGTTGGTAAGACAGTACTCAGGAAAACGTTGAAAGGCTTCCAGCAATGCTATCCTTTTAAAAATCTGACCACCGGTAGGCCATAGAGTAGGCCATAGGATAGGCCATGGCCTAGGCCAGGTTTTGTCCACACCCATTTCATTTGCGCTTAAGCTTACTTCCCACCTTCGCGGGTGTCCTTCGGGAAAATATTCGTACGCGCGCTAGTTTCAAGAAAACCCCAACAAACTATACATCAAAAGAAAGCTTAATACATGCAGTTTACGATAAAAATATATAATTTAGGCGATTTTTTTTTATTACGAGACTATCAGGAGCCGGTAAGGCGTGAAACGACCGAGGGTCCTTTCATTGAATTTATCGGGTATCGGATCTCGCTGTACGAGCAATATGGCTGCACAGTCTTATTCACGAGGCATCAATCAACAACTGTGTGTCAGGCTTTTCCGATATTCTGATTGGTTGTCCAGATATCCGTATCTAAAGTTAGAGTAGCTTAAAAAATGCGAGACGTGTTGCGTAAATGGACACCACGCTGAAAAATATTTGAAAACTGTTTTGGCAAAATTTCACGAAAATCGGTCCAATCTACCTACCCTATAAATTCGCTCAAAGTGGATGTATTCCTCTCAAAATCAAATGCGAGATTTTAGTTCTTAAAGGTTTGTAATCTACTAGCGCCACACCAAGAGATTATCTTGCCTCCTGAAACCGCGAACCAATGGGAACACAGGACCTCCTCACGTCAATGACAATGCATCAAGATTTTCCCGGGAAAAGTATCGCCTAGCAGTCACGTTTTTTTTTTTTTTTTTTTTATCTCACTCTGTTAAACGTTGAGTAATGGGCAAAACTGGCAAAGAAAAAACCCGCGGCAAAAAAGGTAAAGCTCGAGAACCTGATGAAAAGCAAAACAGCTAATACCCTTATCGCTGACAGGAGTTCTCTCGGGTAGGTTCATTCATGATTTCATACGATTTGAGGCGATTGGCTATGTTCTGTATGAGGGGGACTTCGGGATTTTCGGTTTTGCGGTTTTGAGTGCGGCTTTTTGGATCGGTTTTTCGGTTTTGGGGCCAAAAAGGTTCGGTTTTTCGGTTTTGATGTTCAGAGCGGTTTGCGAACTTTACGTGTTTTTGCATTCGGTTTTCGGTTTCCACGAAAACTCTGATGCGGTTTTCGGTTTTTGCTTTTTAACCCCTCTAAAGGTGAAAATGTAGCGGTTTTGTCAGGTTTGCATGCGGTTTTCGGTTTTGCGGCTTATTTTCGTGGGTTTTTCGGTTTTGGAGGTTTTTTTTCTCCGGTTTCGCGGTTTCCCAGAGGCCCCAATGCCCCCACCTGTATCAAGACCGGTACTTGCTTATTGAAAGGAAACTTCGTTTTTACCTCATGTTATGACGTAAGTCGTGCTATGGGGTTTAGGGTTTGGGGGCGAAATTCAATTAAAAGCTACTCACCCGCTTTGTTAGACATTAATTTACGCATAAACCTGGATTAAACACTTTTACTCCCCCTCCCCGTCAAGTTTACCTGTTCAAGGTCACGGTGTACGTATATTTGGGGGGTGGTACAAAGGCGAGAATATCAATGCTTTCAATAAGATTTGAAATAGGTGGCTACCTCGGTACAACACCCGCCGGAAAGAGACTTGATTGCGACTTAGCGTGGTGACTGTGACTTGAGCGCGGTGAAATATACCCCGTGATTCACAACAGAATACCCGCCGGAGCTCCGGCGGGTGCCGGGTCTTATTGAAAGCACTGCTGAATATGCCGAAGTACTTAAACAGATTCAAAATGGCATCCTGGCCTTTGAAGCGTGATGGTTTTTTGATACCAAACTTGATCAAAACATAAGTTTACCTGTTCAAAGTCCATCCCCATCCTTGATGATCACGTTTGCAGTGCTGCTGCAGGTCCTATCTGACTTTCGCATCTTGAGGTTACAATTGAGACACCGTAAGTGCACTTTTCTCGTCAATGTCACCTATCTTAGATTTGCAGTTGATGCAAATAAAAGATTTTCTAACATCAGCAGCAAAAACAGTTCCATCCCTCAAATTTGGACAATGCAAACCAGTGCCGGTATCTTAACTAATTCTTCACACATTCGCAATTTAAGACAATTTTTCTCCATCAAAACGATTGCAAACACAATAATTGTGCCAGCACGTGTTCCCCACGATCAAAAAAACTTTCCAAAGAAAGCCAGATCGCAGGTTACGTCAAGGGCGCCAAAAATTTATACCATGAGGTTGGTCAAAGGAGCCTTTGACTAACCTTATGTACGGCAAAGATAGATTTGATGGCGACCTCTTTGTTTGTAATTTGGATGCCAGCGTGGAGGAGTGCTAGGACTTGTTTTTTTTCTTGACTGGAATGGTGTCATTTTCTCTCCTCTTTGGGCCTGTTTTTTTCTTTTTCTTTGCCCGGGGACTCCTCTCTAATTTTGATTTCTGTTTTTTATCCATGAAAAAATACTTTGCACTAGCAGAGAACTTTCACGTCTGAATTTTGTCAGGTGCGCGATGTAAGCAAAATATGCAAATAACATGAAACTGCCGCGAACATTCCCCAATGGGGTTCAATGTCACCTATGTACGAGATGTCGCCCATGTACGAGATTATGACAACCTCCTCATTTATTAACTTTTATTTCAAAATACGTTTTCCTAAATAAGTCGGACGCTTTTTGAGATTTTAAAATTTTTCTTTTTGTAAACGTTAGGTAAAATGTCTAACTTCAATCTAGTCCAATAAATGACATTTATTACAGTGCGTTGAGTTCTCACTCGATGGGTGTTTGCCATCACCCGTTGCTGGGATTAGGTTTTTATTTCCCGCTTTACTGTAATTTGATTTGGTATTAAAAATAAACGGCCACTCAACTGAGTGGCCAAATTACGGCAAATAAAGGTTGTCCGTTTAATTCTCCCAGCAAACCGAGCTCACCCCTGGCAATGCACAGCGTACAACACTCGGTTATTGGCAAGCGAGCAAGAGGCATAAAAGAAAAAACGAATTTTTCAGCCTCTGAGGGTGGAAAGTAACCTTACATATTCAAGTCATTTACACCATCTTGAAAGTCAGTAGAGAAAAGACACAAACAAAATGGTGCATAAAGCATTCATTAACATTTTTCTCACACTCGGTTTGCAATTCAATGGCATTACTGGATGGCATTAGTATGAATAAGACAATTATTAATGCACTTGAACAAACAATTCAGTATTTTTTACATTCAATATGCAAGCAGCGATTTTCAATTGAACACCGAGTTTACCTGAATTTACATTCAGTAAATTTCGTTCAGTTTATTCGCTTTTTGAAGGTTTACTGACCTCGGGCAAAATGCCACGAATAAACAAAATATCACTCGAACACAAAGACAGAATCGTGAGAGGATTTGAGGATGAGGAAGAAGATTATCTTGGGGTATCTTGGAGTCACAGACGCCCTCTGAGTAAACCGATAAACGGCAAGAGGCTTTGTGGCGCGTTACATCAGAGAGGACAGGATTCAGGAAAGACCACGAGGAAGTAGAAACAACGTGCGCGTGGATGATGTGATGAGAGATTGCCCAGAGGAAATCCACCCGCTTGTTCATCACATCAAGTTTTTCAGTGTGTCCGCAGGGAGGGGCCTTGCAAGTTTCATTCAGAAGAGCATTCCGTCTAATGTCCTCGCCGCGGTGCGGTCATGGATCTGGGGTTTTAGTGGTAGTCGTCTCCTGAGTTCACTGTTCATCCGAGCAAGTGCGAGTAAACAGTTTTCGTTTATGATTTCCTTTAGGCAATCTCTCATCTCTTCGTCCACGCGCACTTTGTTTCTAACTCCTCGTGGTCTTTCCTGGATCCTGCCATCTCTGATGTAGCGCGCCACAAACGAATGAAATTTACTGAATATAAATTCAGGTAAACTCAGTGTTTAATTAAAAATCGCTACTTGAATGTTAGTTGAATGTTAGCGCAAATGAAAGAATATTTTTCTCTTTTGTTTGACGAATGACGCATAAAAATGCCCAAAACTGTCATTGAATGCTGATTAAATGTATTAATAGTTAATGAATCTGATTTACATGCAAATGATGTTTTTTGTCTCGAATGGTTATATTTTCACACAATTGTTCACCTTTGAACGTAAATTAATGTGTTTCTTCTTGTAATGAACAGCAAAAGGTGTAAAACATGGATAAGTACAATGACAAAGCCAAATTGTTATCCACAGACACCGACAGTATGACTCATGAAGTCGAAACAGATTGCTGATGGAATAAAGATAAATTCGAGAACAGTGATTATCCTGAGGATTCCAAATATTTCGACAAGACAAACAAGAAGGTGATCGGTAAGTTTAAAGACGAGGCTGCTTCAGTACCAATTGCTGAATTCTTCGGTTTGAGATCGAAAATGTGCAATTATTTGAAAGATGATAATAAAATTGGCAAGACCGCTAAAGGAATATAGAAGTAGGTAATCGATAAAGACATCAAACACACTGATTACAAAAATACCTTGTTCAACAGTACATAAATGTATCCCAAAATGAAGACCATCAGAAGCAACAAACATCAACTCGGAAGTTATGAACTGAACAAAGTATCATTGTCTCGCTTAGATTATAAACGGTTCATACATAGTGATGGCGTTTCAAGTTACGCCTCCGGACATTATCAGATATGTCATGTACAAAGCTCTCGCAATCCTGAGGCAATTAGAAATAAAGGTTTTAATGTAGTTTCCTTCGCGTAGGAAACCACACTTAGTATAGGCAGGAGCCCATTCTCCTGGTATAGGGAAAGTCCCGCAACAGTTTAACAAAGACGTTAATGTAGTTTCTTACGCGTAGGAAACCACACTCAGTTTTAAGTCATTGACATCAATTTGAAAATACAGTTCCATACATATTGTTTACAATGATCTTTCTTTTATTTCTTCAACAAAGTATTCAAAAAGTTTGTTGATTTCTTTTTATTATAAAGACACTGCTGAAATACCAGGATTTTTCCTATTACTAAAAAAATCATACCTTCATCGCGCGCAGTGAAGATACTATTTTTATCTTTCACGTGTGAGGATATTGGTGTCGCCATGGTTACTACCATGACAGGAGCCCATTACTTCCTGCCATGATTAGCTAATTACAAGAGAGCTTCTTACAAGAGAGATACTTACAGCACTCGAAGATAAAATTCGTATCCCCGCGCGGCCATGTAATATCCTGTATTTCTATTTTTTTTTTTCAATTATTTTAAGAAATTCATTGAGGATGAAATCTTCACAAACATGTACTCCTTTCTGAAATACTTCATCCTCTTCATTTTCATAGATGACGTCTTTTTTATCAAAATCGAAGAATTCTTTCACACACAATTATTGAAAGATGTTTTTACATCATCAATGAAAAAGTTTTTGAAATCATAAAGATAATCACAAGTGGTATTTGCAGAATAGAAAAATAGACCTTTATCATTCATAACCATTATATATTAGTTATATTGATTTTTAATATTCTATCCTATGAAAGAACTTGTAATGGCTCAAAAGTGTCTCTTCTGTTTTGAATGAGCATTTGCAGTTTCACAAGGTATTCTGCAGTTTTCCATAAAAAGAACAAATTCTTTTACACATTCATCATAATCATTTGAAAGAAGAGTGTTTGTAACCAAATTGTTTTTATTTCTTTAACAAATCTTTTTGAGCATCTGAGACAACACATCTATACTCTTTCGTGTAGCATTGTTCATGCAACACGAAAGAGCATACATTCAAGATTAAGTAAGATCGTTGATTTTAAAGATTTTCATTTTAAGGTAACATTTGCCTCAACAGTTAATTTTTGTGATCAAGAATATCTTTATTTTTAATGATATCTTATGCAGATTATATCACATATATTTCAAAAAATTTTATGATTATTAATTATTAGTAATCTTATTTTTATTTTGCCTTTATGTAAGTTAGTAATAGATATTAGTTTTAGGACTAGATTAAATGCACGACCCCATAAGCGCGAAGCTTTAAATACTTATCGTGTTAAAATAAAGTTGATGTTATGTTATGTTATGTTACAATTGTTATTAGGATTTTTAAATTCTTTTACAAAACCTTTGAAATCTTTATGGCAACAATTAATGATCAAATCAGGATTGCCTTTTGTATATCCTTTTTTATAAGAATCTATTCTTTTTTTAGAAGTATCTTGGTTTTCTCCACAAGCTGAAACTACTCTAACTTTGTTGTTATATTATTTTCTGATAAAATCGACAACTTTGTAGTGCAATTTTGTTTCATTTGTTATTTTCAACATATTGTTGTTAGGATTATCACACATTGAATTCACCATATTTTCTGATGGATGCAAGAACATCTTTAAAAACCCATTATTGAAAAGATTTTGCAGATTCATGTTTTCTTATTGCTTGTTTATAATCTTTATATCCTAATATTTTTGCAACATCTTTGCCAACAGACCGCAACAAACTTTGATCTCGCTGCATGAGCTGCATGCAACAGTAACCTGGTATCCGCTTCTTCTTGAGATGAGTCGAGATCAGTCAGACGTTCAACCACTCCGGATGACAACTGTTAGGTTTCTCTGCCACAGGTGACCGCGGGCGTCTTCCCTGATAATTTGTCTGTATACTTTTCCTTCTGCCATTCCTTAGTTACAAAGACTATCAATGCTTGCTTGTTACGTGAACGGCACAGGAATTTTCGGCATTGTTTGACCTTGTGATCAGCTTGGAGGTTATGAAACGCGCTTCCTGAACCTTCCCCTTTGTTCTCTCGTTCCGCGTTTTTTATTGAGTCGTCTCGGTAATCATCGAATACGACATCGAATCTGTCGCTCGAAGTGTCTTCGTTTAACGCCATGCTAAGTAGAGACTCGAAAATCTCAGCAAATGTTTTCTGGTCACCCTTTAGACGCTGAACTAAAGCCGTGCCATCTATCAAGCATGCTGAGGGTTAGGGAATAACATCTGCTGCTTGTACATTCTTCTGGAGTTCCTTTGCCAAGGAGGCTTTATTCGTCTTGCGCAACGTGCCATCTGGCTTAGCCAGTGTCCATGGGAGTGGTCCGAGAGGATGGGCGAGGACTTCATTCATCTACAAATTTATGCTCTCTGCGATAACAATCATTTGTGCAAACAATCTCCTCTCGGCTTTAAGAACAACTTCCTGGTTGCTAGAAGCTTTAACCTTTATCTTCTTGTTGAGATCAGTAAAGGTCTTGAGCTTGGCTTTCTTCAAGGTGTCGTGGAATTTTACATTTGGCGGATCACATTCGAGACGCTGTTTTCTGAAAGCTTTGTAAGCCTCTTCACCGACCTCTTTCGCTCGTAGCAGATCATCCTCTACTTCAGAAGAGGCGACTTTTCCGGTCGATAGACAGACAAGATCTTGAAGGTCGGGGTTGAAGGGATTTAGCCGCGTATCTTGTAGTAATAAAATTATGTTCTTAACGTCAGTTTCATCGCGCTTGATCCTTGAGCGCTGTAAGTCATTCTGTTTCGAAGAAGAGCTGTTGATATGCAGCATGTCCTTAAGTTGTCTGACGAACGTGCTTCGATATTCCACCACCAAACAGTACTTGCTTTTTGAAATGTCAAAACGACTTATTATAAGAAACAAGAAAATTCGAGCAGGTATCCTTCATTAGCCTACACTGGGTGCCATAGGCTCCATTATTCAAAGCCTGGTTGGGATAGTTTGAAAATGCTCTGACTGGTGAAAGTGAGTTTATTTAATGATCGAACCTCCATTCACCTCTCAAATTTTATTGCCAAAATTAAAAGCATCCTTAAGATATTAATAGTCATTTATTAATGTGCAATAATAATTGTTTTTTCTAGTTTCGATTTCTTTGTTAAAAAAAGATAATAAAATAGCGATAAACAAACACTCACAGTGACCTGCCTCAGTTGCAGTCGACATCTTGATTTTATCCATGATGCATTGCGATTACAGGCTCACACAACAAATTATTTCTTTGTTGTCGTTTTTCGAAAAATATCCAAATCTAACACAATAAAACTATAAAAAAAAACTTCTTTCTTATATTTTGATACCATAAATAAAGTTTTTACTTAGGCTCCATCATTCAAAGCCTGGTTGGTATAGTTTGAAAATGCTCTGACTGGTGAGCGAGTGAGTTTATTCAATGATCGAACCTCCATTCACCTCTCAAATGATTGTAATTTTTGGAAATATGTTTACTCTTTATTGCCAAAATTAAAAGCATCCTTAAGATATTAATAGTCATTTATTAATGTGAAATAATAATTGTTCCTTCTAGTTTCGATTTCTTTGTTAAAAAAGATAATAAAATAGCGATAGACAAACACTCACATGCCTCAGTTGCAGTCGGCATCTTGAATTTTACCCCTGATGCATTGCGATTACAAGCTCACACAACAAATTATTTCTTATGTTGTCGTTTTTTGAAAAATATCCAAATCTAACACAATAAAACTGTGAAAAGAGCTTCTTTCTTATATTTTGATACCATAAATAAAGTTTTTACTTCGAAAAATAAATTCCATAGCACTCTTAAAATTTAGCCTAGTTTTCATGCAAAACCGGGCTTTGAAGATATTTCAATGCTTCAAAAATACAAAAAAGCCACCAATTTTAGATTGATATCATGACTTTTTGGAATCACCGTTGGACAAGCTAAGCTTCAAATCCTTACCACTCTCGGCTGGTCCCTCGAATCGGTCCATTTGAGGGGTTCTGGCCCATGGACTACTAGTTTCTGTTTGCTATTTATATCAAATCTGTTGTTTGTCCCCATTTTGGCATCTCATCATATGGAATCTCATCAAGAGTTTTCACCATCTTTCTGTCACAATCACCTTTGTTATTTCCCCTGTCATAGTAGATGTCATGTTTTGCGACAATCTCATTGACCTTGTTCTACAGTTTCACGTGCCATTTTGTCACCTCTCTTTTTTTTTTTTTTCTAACTGTTCGTCAAGTGGATTGTATGGCCCCTTGTATTTTTGTTTACCAGGTATAAAACCAGCTTTTGGTCTTGGCAGCTTTCCTATCACTTTATGTATGTCCTATGCTCCTCCTCTCTGATAAAGTGGATTTGTTGGATCATTAACTGAACTTTGTCTCCAGAAAAGAAGCCTCATTCAGGCTTCGATGAGATTCAGCATTTATTTCATTAAAAAAGTGTGATCAGATTCCTCCACAGGAAAGAAGAAGCCTCTGAAATCTGCCGAATTCACGAAGTATGACTTTGTTGCCGAGTTGGTCGTGGTGTCCAACCTCTATTCGTGAAGAACAGTGTTCTCGTCTCTAATTCAAAAATCCCCCTTTCTTTCTTATTTGGTATATTTTTGTGGCAAAGTTGAGATTATTACAATTTGTGTCAGGATGTTGCTGCAAATTCCATTAATCGATCATTATTACAATATACCGAAGCCTTTAGTAAAAAATGCTCCAATACTTATTACAAAAATGCCGCAGCCGTTGTTACAAAATGCGCAAACTTTTAAAAAATTCTTCGTCACACACTGATATGGATCTCGTCGAAGCGTAAACCTTTTTCAGGCTTCTTTACTGAAATTACTACAACTGCAGCTCATCTGCGAAAGTCATTGCTTTACTTGTTCTTCCTCGTGGCTCCCAAAAAAATTAACAGCGAAGACGACTATATGAGCTTAATGCTGATATTCACATTTGGAATACCTAGAATCTTCCGAGAAACTCATTTTTTTTTTTCAATATCCATGTCGTACAATGCGTAGGATTGTAAAATTAATACTAAGAACAACATATCATGATATTCTGGGGATGAAGGTTCTCTTTCAGTTTTTCCTGTTTATACTCTCAGTTTTTTGTTTTGTTTTATTTTTATTACAACCGGGTAAATGTCGGGTTCTTTAGAAATCCATATTCACTTATTACAAAGTTTAGCGAGCCGTATCTCCTTGTTAGACAGACAGACAGTTTTTTTAACGTGGAGAAACACTTAGCTAGAAGCTAGTTTACAGGTTTGCCACCAAACAACTGAAAGAAATAATTCAAATTGAAAATAACATTATTAAGAATCCCAACTGGCCGAAGGCAAACCAGTTGGCTATATTACAAGCATGGCCGAGGATTTGAAACTCGGGGCTACCGTGAAACAAATCCAAGTAGTGGCCAGGGCGAGACTTGAACCCGGGAGCGGCGGATCGCAAGTCCGACACGCTGACCACTCGACCACGCTGCCTTCGCCAGCTGTTGATGAGAATACCTGTTATTATATTGCCCGCAATCGCTCTATCAAATTTCCAAGTATTTTATATCATATGTGAAGGCCGTCACCATCAGAAATGTTTAGCTTCTTTACTATATAAAGCAAATAGATTCCGTATTGCCGTTTGTTTGTTCGGTAACAAATCACGGATGACATCAGAATGTGGTAAAAATTTAAGTGGCTTTTTCTTTTTACCAGACGCGCGGAAACACAGTATTTGTTAAATGGAACACACCTGAACTCGCAGCGAAGCCGTACCGCATCAAAACACCTCTTCCCCGGTGCCACTTATAACAGACTATTTCACATTCTTAGTGACTAAATATGTTCTACATGTGTTTTAATAACAAAAAGGTTTTGATCCACCTCAGCCCAATTTTTCACACGTGGGAGTTGAAGAAATGCGTGAGAGACTGTTCTCTTCATGATATTGTGGAGGTAGAACACAGGCAGCCCAAGCTCACTACGAGAAAAGCGGACGTGACTCTTACCGTGTTGCGTAACGTTTTATATTTATAAAGATTTGTATGGGATGTTATCGGTTTGCCTTAAAAGAGAGAAAAAATGTCTTGTTTTGAAATAAAATGGGCTCACCTTATTGCCTTGTTGTTTTCTCTGTTGATTCCGAGCGTCTCAGGCCATTTTGAAGCGTTTTCGGCGAGTTAGCGCTATGTTGGTGTTCAACTGCTAAAAGAAAGACAAGGCAGGAAACCTATTTTAGAAGCGTCCGTCGCCCGAAGCGAATAATTCCGCCAAAAAATTTCCACCAGTCTCGATTCCTCCAGAAAATCAAAGCAGAGATGTTGCAGTTCCATTTTCCATTCACTCGATTCACAATTCCTCCCACAGATCTTTCACTAGCGATACTTTTATCTCCAGATCGATAGGCTTTCCAATTTCGAATTTGGCTGCTTGAAACGATCGCTGCCCGTTCGCCGATCGCACAGTATGTTGGGTAACAAAAATAAGCCCGGCGAGGGTAGCCAGCGGCCTGCAGTCCAAAAACAAACCCGTTAGCTCCCCTGGTCCCCTCGAGAGGTTTTGTCAAGACCGCATTGTTTTGATCGACCAATCAACATCGAATGGAAATGTGTTTACTAATTTAAATGTTACTTTGCTTTGATGACGTTGCTGTTTTGATCGTTGCTTTGATCTCGAATACAGACTCGTGAATACAGGATGGATCGTCATTGTTGATCTCATCCTCGAATTCGAATTCGCCGAAGTCATTATTTTTTTTGTTCCTGTTCTTTTTAACGTGATGACTTTATCGCTGGCATGGAAGGCATGGTAAGCTTTTAAAAATATAACTAACGAGGAAGACTAACTACGATACGTTCGAATTCTATCACGGATACAATAAAATATTACGAATACATGTACAATATGAACATATTTTGTTGTAGGTTGCTGCGGAACTTTGAACACTGTGAGGGAGGTCTCTTACGAATCAACGACATATTTTCTGATGCAGAGCAAGTGAAAGAAAATTTTTCCCGCCCTCCTAACTCGACATTTTTCGGGTTTGTAGGTTGTGTGTGCTTTTAAAGGCAGAAAATGGAGCTACGTTATTGGTGGAAACATGGCAACGAGAAAAACAAGAATAAATTAGTGGAATGAAAAGCGTTCGTTGATCCCTGTGGGATTTAGACTGCCGGTTTGAAAGATGAGCTTTTGTTCAAGAGTTTTACGGCTTTCCGTGCTACCTAAGTGTAAGGAAAGACCGCTGATTGCCATATGTTGCTTAGAATGATTAGGTAAATTAAAATGTCTAGCGACTGGTTTCGATGTGTCCTTGTCATTCTTTTCCACGTCTCGAAGGTGTTCTCGGAATCGGTCACTTAGTCTTCTGCCTGTTTCGCCGATGTCTATCTTTTTGCAATAAGTGCAAGTTATGCAATAGATTACATTGGCGGAGGTGCACGTGAAGTTCCCACTAATAACGTAGCTCCATTTTCTGCCTTTAAAAGCACACACAACCCACAATTCCTCTATTCGCTCCGACGAAGGGCTAACGCTCGAAACGTCAGCTTTTGTAATCGTTACGGTGGCCAATTTACCATTTCAACTTTGTTGATATATCCAAATTATTTGTTTAGTTAACAGTTATTCACGGGAAGTGGAGATGAAATAGAGGATATTACATGGCCGCTTGGGGATACGAATTTTATCTTCTCGTGCTGAAAGTATCTCTCACGAGTGAGCGCAGCTCACTCGTGAGAGATACTTTCAGCACGAGAAGATAAAATTCGTATCCCCAAGCGGTCATGTAATGCTCTGTTTATTATATAGATACTGATGAAATTTCCACATAAAAGACAACTTTTTTTATTCATTTTCGAAACAGCAATTGGGTAATTATGTTGGTAACCATGGCCACACCAATACACGTGAAAGATAAAAATAGTATCTTCGCTGCGCGCGGTGAAGATATTTTTTAGTAAAAGGAGAAATCCTGGTATTTCATCAGTATCTATATAATAAGTAGTAGATATTTACCGAGCTGCCAAGCGGCAAGTTAAATATACACCACTTTCAACGTCACTGAGGTGAGTAACTGCTTTAGCATATATCACACGGCTACCAAAAATTTAGTTTCATTTCTTCGATGTACCGAAAAATGGCCGAAAATTAAACTTTTGACGCGCGATTCTGTCTCTTCGGCTGCTCGGAGGTGAATAATACTTGCTATTCACTTCCGAGCCAGCCAATCAGCGTACGCGAAAAGCGATGTTCATTTGTTCGGTATATACTCTAAGTACGATACTGACGACATTCGGTTCTGATTCACAGAAACTAACCTTGCTATTCCTGAGCAAAGCTCTCGCCATACAGATCAACTGGCGTTCACCCACGGAGAAGTTTTCGCCATTTTCAGACACTGGTGCCATGAGCTGAGCAGGCAAACTGTCCACCTGAAATAGACGATCAAACAAAAACTGATGCATTTGCAGTAAATTACATCAACGTTCAACATGAATACAAACAGATACACCACAATAAGCGTGGCACATAAAACATATGTTAGGATGTCAGTTGAAACTATACTGTCAGTAAACCAAACAAGTTTAAGGTTAAAAATTAAAGTGGCAGTGTGCCACTGAACTGGGAAAATGTTGCCGGGGTAAGAGGCCGAGGCCACTGAACTGACATCGTATTTTTAAACTCCTAGTTAAGGAAGGTCACGCTTTATAGATATGGGCGACTCCTGGAAAGCACATACGCGGTGCATACGTGGCGGAATGGATAGTGTTTCACCTCTCAAGCGAAAGACGCTTGGATTTCGCTGTCGGATGATTTGCCAACTGAGCTACAGAGAACTCGTTGCTCACTGAGCCATAAATAATTCAGAATCGTCCTGTATACTGATAGCAATAGCAATCTTGAAATAATCTTTTGCGTGAATAGATTAAGGAAGATCGTAAATTTTAAGCTCACCTGTAGTACATCTTTCTTCAAGTTTCACAAAGTTAGAAAGAGACTACAAGAGCAATAGATGCCTAGAGGTAAAAGAAGCTCTTCGGAAAAAAAAAATCTGCCGGTTGCTTTTCAAGTGTTGTTGCTGTCTTAAGTAAAACAAACTGCCATCAAAGCCAATTATTTTCGGCTAAGTGCTCCATTTTCGATCAGCTCATGCAAATATTCGGACACTCAGCCGCTTCATTCTTTTACTCATAAACTCTGTTTGCAGAAAGGACCTACCATTTCTCGGAGATGTGCTCTCTCGAGGGCAGTCCATAGTTCACTGTCACTATGTTCCTTAAATGGATCCAAGTTGTACCTGAAAAGAAAAAAAATTGAATTTAAAAAGGAAAAAGTGAATGCTAAAACAGCGAAGGAAGGTATATTTTACCACAATTGGCATAATGTCGCAATCTCATTGGCCAATTCGCCGTTGTCGATGAGAGTCAGACAACGCTGCTCGCGTCAACATGTCACGCAACTTGTCATGCACTGAAAGAATCGTTTCATTTGACGTCGATTTTGTGGTAAAAAATTTGTCCACGACATTTTGACCATTGTGATGACGAATATCGTTGTCGATAAGAGTACAGACCATGCTAAACCACTGCAGATTTGTTCAATTTACCTGACAGTACCAACAAATAGCACCGGGTCCTGAGGGATAATTGATATCCTGGAGCGAAGATCTTCCAAACCTGGAAAAACACAAATCCAAGATGGTTTAAATATTTTGGGTTTTTCTGAGAGTCTGCAAGCCACTTAAAAGTGGTTATTTTCATTTCGTATCGTCTCTAAACTTAAAACTTTAATAATCAAAATGACAAACCCAATAGCTGTGCAACTTTCATAAAAGTTTACTAAAAGCCAAACAAGTCGTTTATTTAGTTCACCCAAACGCAATCCGTTCTTCTTTTTCCAATAGAACAACAATGAAAAAATACGAGCCCCACGCAAAATCGAACAAGTACAACGACCTCAACAAATTGCCGGATGATTTAAACCAGAGGTAGACAACGGAAGCATGACCTCAAAATATAAGCCAATACAAAAAACGCTGCAATTAAACCCTGACCAAACCTCTAGTTTATGGCGACTGAATAATTTACACTGTGTAATACCACTATTTAGACTTTTTTCATAAATGGCCGGCCTAACTGCTATCCTTGACAACAATTCAATTTTCACTCAAAAGCAAGGTCAAAGAGGGGGTTTTTTTGCATGCATGCATGCATGCACATATAAAAACAACAATCGTGTTCATTAGGAAAGAGGTTAAAGAAGACGAAGGGATCTACCGCTGACCGAGAAAAAGAAGGACATTTTTACGTTTTTCTACAACAAAAGTCATAATACGGTTTACAAATGTTCCACAAACCTATCTGACGTACGTCAACATCATCAATATGCATGCTGCCCTCTTCAGGCTCAACTAATCGCCATAGCAACACCCCGAGAGAGGATTTACCAGAACCTGTTCGTCCGACAATGCCAATCTTCTCACACTTCCGGATTTCAAAGTTGATGTCGTCCAACACCAGAGGCAAACCATCGCGATATCGCATCTGTTCAACATAAAACCTATCCTCAGTTTCATGGTGTTTTATAAAGGTAACAGAGTTACAAAGGCATTAGTCAGACGTTGTGTCATATGACTGAGCTCTTTCTGAAAATCGGGCCCTGGTAGTTCGAAGGTTGGATAACGTTAAAACTCTCTCCGATAGATAACGTTATACGTTTTTCTATCACTTGTCGTCCGGATAGCGATTTATCCGCCGGATAGCGTCATCCGCGCTTTACACAACTGGGCCCAGGTGATCAGTTGCCTACTGACAGAGAAATCTGTTATTGTAGACCTATTTTCCCATAAAGGTAAGGGGATGCCTGTCCAACGGAATGAATTTCTCTGTGTTGTTAGATTTCTAGACTATACCTGAGTATTGTGATACCCATTAATATCATATTATATCATATTGTACACCCATTTCGATCGGTTCTTACGCATGATCTATTGGAGGTTAGACGCATAGATAACGTCACCATTACCAAAATTGCTTTTTCATCACATGAAACAAATAGATTCCATGTTCCCGCAGGTCCGTCTAAAGTAATAAATATATCTTATTGACCAAGCGCGAGGGCCGTACTGGGAGAATATTGGCCCGAGGTCTTGACAGTACTGACCGAGCGCAGCGAGGTCCGTACAAAAAAGACCGAGGGCCGATATTCTTCCAGTACGGTCCCGAGCAAGCTTGGTTAATAAGAGATTTATTATACGAGTGAAGTTCGAAGGGACACAAGTGCGGTATCATTCGGGACCATTCGGGACAGTGCCCGGTCCAATACTGAGAGAATATTGACCGGCAATTGAGCATTTTGATTAGTTATTGGCCCTCTGACTTCTCGAGTCGTGTAATAAAACACGTTATCCATTTGACCATCAGATTTTCATTGCATTCTCTTTTGTGTTGATTTTAATTTGAGATTAGGCCTTATCCAGTTTTGGCTGTCTTAAGAATTTTTTTTCATCCAATTATTTCCAAATTGGACAGCGTGTAGTCCTTTTACATTTTACTAATAGAGGATACAAAAGGAGATGTATATTTTTCTGTAAATAGTTTGGCAGTAACACAGCGGGCCTCACTGAATTTACCAACCTCCGGCAGACTTCATGTAGGTTTTGTAAGTTTGAAATGTCACTGCTCCTTTAGCTCGATCTTCTTGTTGAATAAGTTTGCCAGCTGTGAAAGAAGGAAAAATGTTTAACAATTGTCACTATCGTAGTACAGAAAAATTGAGACTACGAAAATATTGGAATCTCAATCAATTCCCATTTCACGGGCTAATGCTCTCTGCGTGGCTGTTTCATACTTCTATTTGCTTACCTGCACAGAGAGAGGCATCATGCAAAAAATGCAGCGAAAACACTAAAGAGAACCCATCGCAGTACAAAAACTAAATTGGACAGTCTATTTTCGACGACCATAAAACCGTGCACTGAGTGAAAAGCCATGCAAGGCGATCATTCATTTCGAAACTCGTGATTTTATCTTTATCTAATGCTACCACAAGCAACCGGTTACCTTGCTCACGTCTCGCCTTTTCCTCCTCCTCTCTCCTAACAACTGCCTCAGCCTCCAGTCCACTCTTCTTCGAGCTTCGCCGTTTGGCACTGCCACGAGAACGTTTGCTAACTCGATTGTTCAGTTTGAAGGGTTCAAAGTTGCCATCGGTAAAACTGTCCCGAGTAGAAGTGTGTCTTTGACCTACTGAGAGTGTTCGTTCAACAAGTTTGCGGATGTCATCTGGTGATAATGGCGTGGTTGGACTATCTGCTTTTCGTTGCGCGTCAGGAATGGGAAGAAATGCGTCCTCTTCGTCTTCAAGCTCTTCTTCGACTTCTCTAATGAACAGGCGAATCAAAGTGGCAAATTCCTTTAAAAAGAAGAAGAAAAAATCAGTACTTACGTTAAGATTATTGTTTTTAGTCATCTGTTCCCACGAGTAGCTATTTGTAACTTTAATGGACACACTTAAAAACTATAATCACGAAAAAGCACTACTGAATTTGAAAACTGCTTAGTATTTGTGTGCGAGCAGAAGAGCTGTTACCCCATTGTTGCGTATAAGTTCCTCATAGGACCCTCTTTCAGCAATCTTGCCATTTTTCATGTATAACACGACATCGCACTGACTCAAGTACTGCAAACAAAGAATAAAACATGTAGTTAATATCGTAACACGATAACAGAACTAACTGAGGCTAACAAATGCCAACCTTTTCACAGAAAGTTCCCCACAGGCATATAAGTCAAAATCTTTATCTAAAGATTCTCTCTGTGTTTCAGTCCAGGGCTCTCAGTCGTTCTTGCGAGCAAAATTCAAGACTTATTTCAAGAAAATGGTTTCTTTTTCTGCCCACGCACTTTGAACACATAGAGAGAGCGATGCAATGTATACCTTACTTGAATATTTTATGGATTAACTCAATTTTGACTCTAACACATTTTATGTGAGATTCGACTTACTGATAAAAATTGTACTCTGAAATAAAGCAGTTGAAAATTTCCAACCAATTTTCCATTCCTCTCCAGTTCTGGAAAACCATATATGACAATCCCGTGACCTGCTTTGCCACATATGACAACACTGCAAAGTGACAGCCTAGAGTACCTGTAGCTGATGTGTTGCAAAAAGAATGGTTTTATTCCAAAGGGCTCCTTTGATACAGTGCTTGAAAATGTGCTGTCCAACATGCGCATCAACTGCACTCAGTGGATCATCCAACAAATATATATCCTGCATGGACACAAATAAGTCACAACCATAAATAAATATATCTTACTGGACGTTTTGTTGTGTAGTATCGCTGAGTATTTTTACGGGTCAAAATACTAATAACGAGTAAAATTTCTCAGCGATATGACACACCAAAACGTTTAATAAGTTATTTATTGTCCAACACGCCAAATTGTTACTTCAGTACGGGCGAATTTCGGGCTATTTATTAACGAAGAGTGCGTGGTAGATGTAAAGCGGAACGGAGCGTTGTCGTGTTAATGTTCCTAATTTCTTCAATAAATGATGGAATTTCATTTTCGTTCAACTGCTTTTCTTCGTTCGATTTATCTAATAAACTTGGATCAATATTCGCCAGCCATTCCGACTCTTTGTCGTCTGAAAAATAATTTCAACTGTCCGCCATTTTTTTCTTTTTTTGGACAAATACTGCGTGATATTTTCCCGGGGGGGGGGGGGAGGACTCCCATATGAAACACACGTGGATGCTCGTCGTCTCGCTTAGGGGTGTAAATTTTAGATTTTGGTCTCGCTTAGGTTGTTCCGGGCAAAGCGCCAATATTTTAAGTCGCCAAGGTCTCGTTTAGGGTTCCGCGAAGAAACACAGAATTATGCGAAGAGAAACAGAAGTCAAATTTTCTTTTTAACTTGTTTTGTTTACCGTATTACCTCTGTGATTTTAAATCAAAGATATCTACAAATAGTAGAGAGAATTATAATCCGATTAATGAGGTCTCTTATAGGGGTCGAAATTTGCTTAAGCCACGCCCAGATTGGTCTCCCTTAGGGGTCACAAAAAGCTTGAGCCACGCCCAGATGGTCTCCTTTAGGGGTCACAAAAAGCTTGAGCCACGCCCAGATGGTCTCCCTTAGGGGTCACAAAAAGCTTGAGCCATGCTCAGATGGTCTCCTTTAGGGGTCACAAAAAGCTTGAGCCACGCCCAGATGGTCTCCTTTAGGGGTTAAATTCAAAATTTCCGACGAGCATCCCTGTCTGTCTCATATGGGAGTCCCCTCCCCCCCCCCCCGGGGATATTTGTACTCGTCTTCGGCGTTATTTGTACTCTACGGAGTGTAATTGGATGACGAAAACTATACAAGTTTCACTTTTCAAAACAGAATGAACAGCTCACCATGTCATAGTATAGGGCTCTTGCTAAACTGATTCTCTGCTTCTGGCCTCCACTCAGGTTAATTCCGCGTTCCCCGATCTACAGCATGAAACAATGAAAAATCATCACAGGCGAGTGAAATTTGTTTGAGAGTCAAACATCAAAACCAAAGGTTATCACAACAACAGCACTAATCAAAGGAAAATGTCTAAACGAGGTAATTCTAACTCAAAGGAAACAAAAGCGAAGCGGTTTAAGGCGTGGGAAAACGCCGGGAACCGTTCAAATCTTGCGTCTGGTTGGTTGAGGGGTAACAAGAGGTTTAAAGACTAATCACAAAGCGAAATAAACATCATTTACAACGGATCATGATCACTTTCGCAATTTTGCTGTCAATTGAGCTACTACTCGTCACTTTATCTATCTCTTTGGGTTAAGTATCCATATCCCAAACTAAAAATCTCTTCCTTTCGACGTCCAACAAACTGGAGCCTACGCTTTTCAGAAAAGCCAGAAAAGCCTTTGAGGCAGCGGTCGTAAAACTTTATCACCTGTTAAAAAAATATTACCGAAACATTATAAAACACGGGAAGAAAGTAATTTTCACCTCCGTTTCATCACCATTGGGTAATATTTTAAGGTCCTGCTCCAAACTACAGGCAAAACGGGCCGTTTTATATCTGAAAGAAAAACGTGAAATAAAAATAAAATCGTCATCATCGCAGAACATTCATAAAACGAAGTCAGTTGGCGGTCACTTGAATTACTTTTTACTGAAAGCTGGAAAAAAAAGAGAGAAAAAAAAGGAACCAAATATCATATACCAATAATAAGGTTGTCTTTGTGGCTTGTAAGAACGCGATATCAAGTCGGTTCACTAACCTTGCATCATTATAAGGTTTACCCAACAAAATGTTCTCCTTCACTGTGGCATTCATGATCCACGCCTGTAACGCAAGCAATGAGCATGTTAGGTGCAATACCTCGGATAAGAAGCGAGTCAACTCTAGAATATAACATATCGTGAAAGATCACACATGTTTACGATTTTCCCCTGTGAGTGTCTCACAAATTATGAAAGTCTTTTACAAAAATCTAGTCACGTTACTCACGATGCACTAAACTGATGGTGGACTGAACCATCGCAAGAGTTATAAGACCGAATTAAGTTACGAGATGACTAGAAAGTACCGTAGAAGTAGATTGAGATATTAGATGGACAGGTTTATTGTTTTTACCCGCCAACCTTCACGTTAATGTAAAGGCTGGAGGTCAAACGGCACTGTTCTGTATTGGATGTACAGTCAGACGGTACTAACCTGTTCGGAAGGTACAGTCACATGGTACTCTTCTCAGTGTAGAGTACATACAATCACTTGGTACTCTTCTGCACAGTAGGTACAGTCACATGGTACTAACCTGTACAGGAGGTATAGTCAGACGGTACTAACCTGTTCAGAAGGTACAGTCACATGGTACTCTTCTCAGTGTAGAGTACATACAGTCACTTGGTACTCTTCTGTACAGTAGGTACAGCCACATGGTACTAACCTGTACAGGAGGTATAGTCAGACGGTACTAACCTGTTCAGAAGGTACAGTCACATAGTACTCTTCTCAGTGTAGAGTACATACAGTCACTTGGTACTCTTCTGTACAGTAGGTACAGCCACATGGTACTAACCTGTACGGGAGGTATAGTCAGACGGTACTAACCTGTTCAGAAGGTACAGTCACATGGTACTCTTCTCAGTGTAGAGTACATACAGTCACTTGGTACTCTTCTGTACAGTAGGTACAGCCACATGGTACTAACCTGTACAGGAGGTACAGTCAGACGGTACTAACCTGTTCAGAAGGTACAGTCACATGGTACTCTTCTCAGTGTAGAGTACATACAGTCACTTGGTACTCTTCTGTACAGTAGGTACAGTCACATGGTACTAACCTGTACAGGAGGTACAGTCAGACGGTACTAACCTGTTGAGCAACGTATGCAACGGATCCACCAATGGTTACATTCCCCTTCTGAATCCTCATCTGAAAAAGCAGCATGCATTAGATCCATGCATCTTGGACTATGTGATAACTAAGCGGTGCAATGAATTAGTACAACTTTATTTCATGCACTACAGCAGTTAAGACAAGGACCCCTTCCATTGAATGATCGAAAAAGCCCATCAGGTCTTATGTGTTAAGAGACACCCTCGGGTTTGGGTAAGTAATTTGGTTCGACGTCGATAATCTGTTTCACGAAGCTCATAAAGGGAAAATAAAAAATATCCTTTGGGTATTCCCTCGCAATATGTGACTACATTCTTCTGCAAGTAGATGAATGTTTAATCATGGAGAAGGAAGTGCTTCCTCTTTCGGGGCTCGATCTCGTTTGCCGTGATAGTCAATTTTAAACAGAGAGGAGTGGTGGACTAACGCTTAAGTCAAAGTAGCAATTCAACGAATGAAACAGACAGTGAAAGATTTTCTTGTCATCTTCTCCGGCTACTGGCAAGACTAACCTGGCCAAGGAGAGCTTGTAAAAGGGAGCTTTTACCACTTCCCACGCTTCCGCAAATACCAATCAATGTTTTCTGCAAAAAATAAGCATAAGCGAAAAATGGCTAAAAAAAAACGCAAAATAAGCCTGACGAGTCGGTAATTAAAACTTCGTAAAACGAATCCCGTGAAAGAGGTTATCAAGATACTGAAATAATAGAATGTCGGATACACAAAGATACCTTGTTGACAGTGAGATCGATGTCAAACAACGCTGGCTCTAATGTGGTCTGCACTTCAACAGGACCAGGACCACGCCCACGCCCACGGGGTCCACCCCGTGTAGTCACTTTCTTTCCATCATTGCTACGCCCTTCTTCAAGAAGCTTCAAACCTGCGTTTTCTGTAAATTATGCACCAATTTCAAGAAGTCAATTTTCAAACTTAAAAAAGGGTTCTTCAAGACCAGAGTTTCGAAAAACACAAAGTACTTTGCTCGAACTGGAACAGGCAATGCAGACATCAGTGATAACCGTTACCATAAATTATTTAATTTACTTAACGGAACATAGGAAATGACAGCAAAATCAATGTAACTGTCTCTTCTAAGGTGCATTCCTTTAATGGACTGAGTTTCTAATCCCTATGCTTCTTTTTATTGAGTGAACATGAAATACCGTTTTCTGCAATTTATTTCGGTTCCAAATTCCTTTCTTAGGCCCAGAAAATTTTCAAATTCAGAAATATGGGCTAAAGAACCAGGAAATTTTGTGCAGAAATGTTATGTCAACTTATCATCCTGACCGGTTTTTTCAGCACCTTCTCCGTTCTGTTCCTTAACCCCATTAGCATGCACCTATAATCCACAAACACGTATTTGACAAAGATTTCTTTGGGTAATGGAGCCCTCTACAAGACCCTATTTAAGACACGTCTTTTCTTAAATCCCAAACACTTCTTTTCATATCAATCAAACGGTACCTTGTCCCAGGCAAAGGTAGCTCCGGTTATTGACAGAGATACTTGAGGGTCTTTCAACAAAAGGCTGAAGTTCTTCCATTATCATCAAACTCTATAAATTTAATCAAACAACGAGTAAGCATTTGGTACGTAATGACTGGAATGGTGATGTGATTACACTCATCAGAAGGGCAAGAACATAAAAACAGTTAACTTTGCATTGTTGATTGTGCGTTTAACTTAATCGGGGTTTGTTTCGCTCTCTACATTTCCATGACATCGTTACATTTTTGGGATTAAACAATGAGCATGCTGATATTTTCATGTTCACTCAATAAAAACCTTCCAGTTCGATGTGAATAAAATAGATCATACTAGATTATCTGAGTGAGCTTACAAAAGATTATTTCCGATGCGCCCTTTGATAACATTGGATTACATTTACAACACTATGATGCATACCCGAAGTCTTTTCAGTGCAATCCTCCCTTCAGCCAGAGATCTTATCCCAAATGGTAAAATAGCCAAAGAAAATACCAAAATATTGAAGAGCGTCGTCACTGTGAATGCCTGGAGAAATGCACGTTATCGTAGTATCAATAAAATCTACGCTGTGGTAAAAGTGAAAAGTAATTCCCTCATACTAACCGCCATTCATTTTGACATATTATGGTGGAAGCTATACTTTTAAATAACGGCAGCAAAAACAGCCCAGCAATTGGGAAGGTACTGTAAGGAAAGCACTGTCTCTCAGGCGATGGGCTCCTTAAGCAAGAAAGATAAAACCCTTCCTGTGTTCTGATTGGCTGCCCCAGAAGATGAAATGGGTCTACTTATTTTTCTCCCCGATAGACATTTCTAACATCGCACTTCTAAGTAACCCTTTTTAAAGAAAAATTTTTCAGGCAGTTTCATCAGCAAAGGCGTCAACAAACTCGTCATTCCTTCATCTTATGTAGTGCAAATAATGAAAGGTGCGAATGCGTTTTGTAATTCACTATTATCAAAAAGTCTAATGCTTTGTTACTAAGCCTATTCAGTGATAATAGGAGGCTGTTGGCCAAATACAATTTTTTTTTAATCTTGATGTCTTAGTGGTGTCACACAAATGCAATATTGAGCACTTGCTTGGAACCTTTAAACAAACCCATGTAAGCAAGAAAACCAACACTTGTGAAGTAGTGAGATTAAATTAGTCAATTGTGAAGATTAATAATTAAATAATTATTAATTACTTGTGAAGTAGTGAGATTCTTGCCAGTAGCAACATGTACACTGAATGTTGCTACAGTGGCAATAGTTGGGACAATCAATGCCATGGCGATGTTTAATCTTTGAAGAAAAGCACCCTTCATGAGGTGCTCTCTTTCTTTATTACGAATACCTACAAAAACAAAGAATAAAAAGAAAATTGAGGATTTTTTAAATTCTTCAACCACATGTACATTATTGTACAGTATTGTACAGGGTCTGTATAGTGGCATCAACCGTTTTAATGTAATTTTCACTTTTATCGTTATTTGAGTTGCATTATTGTTAAATTGAGTAAGGTTTGTTTAAATGCTTTTTGATCTGACATGTCTGACGTGAAGGTACAGGTGTACCTGTAGGTTAAGTTATTGAGGATGACCAGCTATTTGAAAAATGTCCACATACATACCACTTATTGCTTTAGCAAATGACTTCTCCCAAGCATACATCTTGATAAGTTTGATACAATTCAATATTTCATTCATCATTCGGACCTAAAGATGAATAAAAAATAACATAGTTAAACCACTTCTGAATAGTCAAACTTAGAGACAAAGAAAATGTGCAGTAAGTTGGCAGTAGCACAAAAAGGCTACATAAATTGCTCTCTTCCTCAGGAATAAAATTAATGCAGGACAGGTTCATGCTTAAAGTAATTTTATATTCACAATCACTTTAAATCAGATGACTTGATATTTGATGAAATATAGAATTTTGCACTTACCCTCTGATCTGACACTTTCACTACTTTGGTGCGAAATTTTCCCTGAAGTTTACCAATAACAGCCTGAAAAGTAAAATTAACATATACATGTGACATTTTGTATTTCTTACCGAAAAAGCTGTCTCAACTTTCAGACAATATGCAACCACTTGCAGTCTAATGAGGGGAGTCAAAGACATAGGGGACACCTATATTATTTCATACTGCACCATACATCGAATGCAAATATGGCGTCCAATTTGAATTGCCATTGTTCTGGACTGACTAGCCTCGTCTTGACATCGAAATACAAAAGGATTATTACATGTGTGAGAGGCTAGCCTGTCCAGAACAATGGCAATTCAAATTGGACGCCATATTTGCACCCGGTGTATTAATTGTTTGATATTTTTTTTATTTTACCTGGACAGGAAAAAATAGAAGAAATATACCACATCCTATCAAAGCTGATGGCCCAATGTAAATAACTGTGTAGATGATTGTACAAGTGATAAGGACTGGAAAACCTGAAAAATTTAAAACCAAGAGTGTCTTGTCACAGCTGTAAATTTTAGTCAGCTTACAAGCTTGAAAGCTCATTGTCAGGCATATTATTCTGATTAAAGTATCAAAGGAGCAACTGGAAGTATAACAATTCCTCATAGGGTGGGATTCCAAAGGTTTCCCCCCCCCCCCCCATCCACTTCCACATTAGCATTTCATCCCGACAATTCTCTGACATACACCCATTTGTACTCATGAGCGGAGAGATATTGCCAGAGTAAGGTATCCTTACCAAGGACAGGGCACAGTGACTCAGCTTAAAGCTTGGATCTACTAAGTCAGCATGTTTCATACAATATCAACAACAGCAGCCCTGATTACATGGATCATAATCAATGAAAATAATTGTTAGGAGTCAAACTATAAATATTCGTCATGATAGATAATGCTTTCAGTAATTTTTATGACTTTCATGACCCAAACTTTAACTCCAAGGCCGAATTGTTCAAAGGTTGATTAGCACTAACCCAGGTTTCTTTATTTCTCTATTCAAGAGCCTTTTTAACATATTTGTCCCTATTCTTTTGAGACCATCCAATCATCAAATTGCAGGCAAAACTAATTGTACTGGATTTTTATTTTAAGCTTTAATATCTCAAATCAGATTTCACACTAACCCTGAGTTATCTTAGCCTAGTTTTGAACAACTCTCTCCCAGGAGTTACCAAGCATTAAAAATGCTGTTGTGAAAATTCAACCCAGCCCTTATATAAATGGCACACAAAAAAGTAGCAACTCAAAGCTTGAAATATTATTTTTACAGTTTGTGTAAAACAATGACCTATCATGATGGCACTAAATAATAAAGCAGTCATATCCAAATTAAACAATATACATTCTCACCAAAAACAAAGCTGCATAAGGTTACACCTTGATGGACTCTGTCTGCATCAGACGCACACAAGTTCACAAACTATATAACAAGGAGGAGTTATATGAATAAATAATCCTACACTTTTTTAAACATGCTTATGGTTGAAATGTAATTTTTGTGATTTGCAACAGAGAGATAATGTAGAGTGATTTTATTAGCCAATAAGCAAACCAACTAATATTTCTTAAGAATTCCTCAGATCATGTCTTTACTCCTGTGCAAATCTGTGGGATTAAGAAACGTCTTTTCTGATATTGATTCTCATTTATAACAAAATCTTTTTATTCCAGTAAAAAGAAACAACTATGGAAAGACTCAAGAAGTCATTCTTAGATTCACAGGGTAGGAATGTTTTCTTTTCACTTGTTTGTAGAAAAATAATAATAAAAAATAGGACTGTGGTTGTAAAATTAATGAGACAATATTTTTTCTCACACCTCTCCAATGGACCTGTCTCCTACGTTCCTCAGTTTTGACACCTTGTTGTAAACCATTGTTAGAATCATAGCCCTGGCTCTGGTTCCAGTGCGAGTATTTGTGAAAAATGACATTGACAAGAATACACTCCTTCCTACCTCTGCCAATAGGAGCCCAATAACCTACATGTAGACAACACACCTCATTGATATAAAAATGACAAAAAAATGGTAAAACTGTCTAGTTTATAGTCTGCTAAAACATTTGTGTTGGGTGATCACCTTACAATCGCTATGGACAGCTTTCTATTCTAATTAAGTTAAAGAGTTTACTTAAGTCTTAATTTTAAACTTTTTCCTTTTTTCCTTTTTTGCACTGTTGGCAAATATCCCAAACAAAAAAAGAATTAAAATTGAAATCCAGACTATTGTTAATGATCTAAGTACAACAAAACTATAATAATTATAAGAACTATATGTCACTGGACACCATGCATTCATGTAATTCTATTTTGGAGTGCTCAGCTCCATGATGGCCATTTTAGAACAGTCTAATTTCAGGCTTGTATGTCCATTTTCATCCACAAGAAGAAAAAGAAAAAGTCAGACTGGTCTTATAACCTACCCAACCAATTCCTTCTAGTTTTGATGATGAATCTTTTTCTTCTATATATTCCAGAATTTTACGCACAAAGATGGCCTACAGAATATAATTTTAAGGGGTTAGAATTCTATTTTAACAAAATGTAAACCATTTTCAAAAGCATAAGAATTATTTGAATCTAGGGCAAGCAAAAAAGAAAAGGGATATCAACATTTTTTGGGAAACTACAATCAAATTCAGTTACAAGGTTCTTTATATACACATAACTGGAGGCAGATATGTGAGAGTCCTCATTTTATTAAACTGCATTAGAAACTGTAAATAGTGTACATACACCAGAAAAGCTATTAATTTCTAATACCCTTCAAAGTATTCATAAAATAAATTAAAGCAGTTTTACTTACTGGGCCAAGGAAGCTGATAAGTTGGGAGAAAATTAGAAAGAAAATGCCAAAGAAGATCCTTGTTTTCACTCCTTTTCCAACAACTCTGACCATACTAGCATTATTAAGTCCCCTTTGTTTGACTTTTTCATCCCACAATCTCATCCCTCGCTAAAAGTTAACTTCTGCAGATTCATATGGGGAGATTTTATCAAAATCGTCCAACTGTAAAGATCCCTTGAATCCTCTGCGAATAACTGGAGTGGCCCATGTCAAGAACATCAATGACAAAAAGCCTGCTTCATCAATTGCTGGTTTAGAAGGATCCCTGAAACAAAAACAAGATCAACCAAATACTGTTTAACATCGATGTTCAGCCTACTCTCTACCAACTTTGTTTTTAACCCTTTGACTTTTAAGAATCTAATTTCTCCCTTCAATATCACCCTGAATCACATATTAAGGTCATGAGAATAAAGCAAATGATCAGTAACTAAAGAAGCTCTTGACTGTTAAACAAATTCTCCTTGTCAGCACCATAGGAAATGTATAGAGAACAGTATGGAGAATATGCATACTGATGTTAAGGTGAAAAGCATTTAAACTACAGGGGAATAAACTGGACTTTCAATCATTCACACAGCTTACACAGTGAGCCTTTACATATGCATGTTGTTAAAAAAATTGTGATGTCCATTTAGTTACTACACCTTATATCTTTTGCTCATTGTAAGCAATGTTCTTCCTCAATTTCAGCCCAACAGGTGAAGTGGTTTTCAAATGCAGGGTATAATTATACACAATAATAATAGGTCAACTTTCAATTATTCTAAGCACTTCCAGTTGTTCTGGTTCCAACCAGTAATTTTTGTTGTCATAATAATAACCAGCAATATTCAGCTAGTCCCCATTAAGAGCTTATTAAGGAAGCAGCTTTCATGATGTGACATCACAAGGTTAACCCGAATTACACCCTTACATCAGCATGCATATTCGCCATACTTTTCTCAATACACTTCCTTTGGTACTGACGAGGAGATTTTGTTCAACAATCAAAGCTTGTTAGGCTTGTAATCATTTCCTTTATTCTCATGGTCTTAATAAATGATTCTGCTGCATTACAGCAAGGAGAAATTACATGCCGGTCACTCAGGGTTTAAAAGGTTAATCCATAACATCAGGGTTTTGCTTTTGATGTACATGTCATTTTTGCCAGGTTTAGTAGCCAGCACCAGGTACAAAACATCAGCACAACTTTGGCCATAATAGTAAATTTCAACATGAAAAGAGTTTTAGGGGCTGGTAACTAGTGGTAATATTATCATGCTATATGCTTCAACAGAATGAAAATATTTGCAAGCCTGACTGACTTAAAATGGGAAAAACTATGCCCTCTGCTTTCCAAATGTGGCCTCTACTTTGAACTTACGATTAAAGGAGTATAGTTTTCTAATAACTAGACAAGACCTCCCACTATGAAATAAGTAAAATAAATGTAAATCTTTTGATCTTGTCACGCGAACATTACGACAAAGTGCAGATAATTCCAATGACGGTTTTTTTTTTTTTTTTGGGTATTGTGGGTTGCCTATTGATCGAAAAAAATGGGTTCTTTGTGAATCAGTTGCGATGAATTTTAGTATTGTTCAAAAGTATAAATCTATAGTAGATATTTACACCATTCACTCCCTTAAAGATAGAAAATATTCTACATGGTGTAACAGTAGTCATACGAGAGACATCGATATCGACAATATCAACACAAACATATACACAAACGAAAATGAAAAGATATTCAGTCAACCGGCAATTGATCCCTAATACATCGAAGAGATAAGGATATACTGTTCTTCAGTTGTTATGGGTTAGGACGTATTTTTACCTGCGAGCGAAGGGCAAGAAATGTTTCCAATTATACTTGGAAAGCCCTGTTTTCCTACAGGGTTCTTCATCGGGGTCATTTCCGCTCTGATTTCCTTCGCTGGTTCTGCCATCAACAACGGGTTCAATGCTGATCAACTCAACCGGTTTGTTTTGTTTCGCAGTGTCGTTGGTAAATTGAACCGCGGGCACCATGGGTTCTTCAGGTGAGTGTGTGTTCGAGGGACTTTGTCCTAGATCTTTGCTAAGATATGAGTCATTAGTTTCCTCAGAAGCCATGCTACTGGTTCCCAGAGATCACTCATAAATCATCGTCCAAATGTCTCATACTAACTGAAAATTTGCTGGTCCATCGATCGAACCTTTATGCTTTGCAGGCATTTTTGACCTAACCTGCTTGTCCCCGGCCACAGACATGTGGCTGATTAAATTCTGGAACGGAATGGAACGGTGATGAACACGATGGAACCGGGCGGACGGAATAGAAAGGTCGGGCGGAAAAAGTTTCGCGCATAAATAAAAGGGTGGTTTCCTGTTTAGAAAATTGTAATAAGGGAACTAGGGGTGACTTTGTGGGTCAAAAGGCGGATCCTTATCAGTGATTTGAGACGTAACTCAGTTGAGAAGTTCATTTAATTCATTGAATAACTGTAAATTTGGAAAACAACAACTTTGTGTTTCCTTTCTGAGGGCATGGTCATACTAGACGAAATTCAAATTTTTCCAATTTTTCTCAGATCGAGCTAATATCCTTTAATAGACCAAAAATTCACTGATTGGCAAATTCATTTATCACAAACCCATCTCGCTCTTACCTCTGTGGCAGATATGTCAGTTTCGACCAACATAAAGTGATGAACAACAACACGATAAGTGAACTGGTAAGAACAAGAACTTGGGCTTATGAAAATATTATGAAAAACAATTTGTCTCACAAGTGTTAATTGTTTTGAAAGATTTTACCGGTTTTGATATTCTCAATCGTTCAGCGTTCAATTTACTCGATAAAGTGAACTTTAACACTACTCTGGTATTGCTTGAACACTAATTGAAATATAAACGACGATTCTTTTCACTTATAAGAATGGTAAACATTACTGACTATGGTTTGGCGGGCGCATTACGACGATGAGTGTCGGGGGACGGCAAAGTATGAAATCCAACTGCACGTCAGTTATTTGCAGGTAAGAGAATTTTTCTCCATAATGTCGGATGCATGTTTTGATTATGCACAATTTTGTCGTTAAGAAAAAAACTTATCTCTGATCTTGCTTGTCCTGAGTTTTGATGAACTGATTTTAAAATTCCTTTGAGGAAACTGCTCACGGTTTCTAAGAGTTCAAACTGATTTTTTTATGGCCGATCTCTACATGTTCTTCATTGACGCAATGGTGAAAGCAAAATATTTTCACCCAGAAAGCAAAATATTTTCAAACAAGTAGTTTCAGTGGTCAGTTTGGGGAAATCCGTACAAATCCAAACAACTATTCGCTTCAGAACTATATTTCAAGACGTTTGAGTAATTTCTATGCATTTACTTGATCGCTTTCTTGTCTCATCGAGGGCGACTTTGCCAATTCTTTCCCACTTGGTAACCAC
This sequence comes from Stylophora pistillata, assembly GCF_964205215.1. Taxonomy (NCBI): domain Eukaryota; kingdom Metazoa; phylum Cnidaria; class Anthozoa; order Scleractinia; family Pocilloporidae; genus Stylophora; species Stylophora pistillata. The sequence continues at coordinate 5,142,821 of NC_142521.1, read as the reverse complement.
TTTGATCGAGGGCTTTGATTGTGTCGTTAAAGGCCTCTCTGCTTTAATTCATATCTGTATATGGTTCTGTGTTGAAGCGTATATTACAGTTTCTTCCATCGCCAAAACCACGAAAATTATTGAAATGTTTATCAAATTTGACTACATAGCTACTGAAAATTACTAAATTTCTCCCTTGTTATTTTCCTGATCCGGCTAAAACAAAAGAAAAGAACTCGTCAAAGTCCATGTTTCGCATTTATTTCACTGGATTCGTTCAAACATCCTTTTTTTATATTTTTGTTGAACTAAAATGATTGAAAAAAATTGTTTGCCAGATCATGAGCCTTGCATGATATCAAGAAGAAAGAATTCTCTTTTTGTTTACTGGTGTAATTTACTTGGACAGTTGACGACGACACATTCAAATTAGGTCAATTAGTTTCAGTTTGACAGTTTGTTAACAGGAATTAATTCGCTTTCGAAATTGATTCGCCTGAACCAATTTTTTTATCAGTTTACCAGCCAGTGAAAATTTCTCAGTAGCTTGTCTGATCCAATCATTTAATTTTGTTTTCCATACCAACAAACGGACAAACTCTTGTTAACACGAACTGAATTCGTGACTTCTAAATCAGTTCTTAGAGACACCTTACTAACACCCAAAAACTCTTGTTGATAGGCAAGCGGGGTGAAAAGAGCAAACTGATTTATACAGCTAGCGATCAATAAACGTGATAAACTTCTTTGGACAACGGATCGGTTGAAAAAAAACACACACAGCTCATCGTTGAATCCAACGAGATTCATTGAAATTGTTGGGCTTTTGGAATTTATTACAAGTGAACTCCGTAAACTTATTGTGACGAAGAATTCCTTTGACAAGATGAGAAATGACGGAGCGACACGCAGTCAGTGAGCAAACAAACGAGCTATCGCAAGCTAAAAAATATATATATTTCAGGGAGGGTTATGAACTAGATGGCTTTTTTCTCAACCCTTCTCCCATTTTTATCAATGCTTAATTCGATGTTCGCTCTCGTTCTTCTCCAATTTGCTCTCAGGCGACTCAGGTGCATGGATCTTCCATAGCAGTACTCATTTTGGGTCAGGACAAGTTTTTAAGCTTTATTTTGAACAGAAATATTTATTGAACAGCAGAAGCTGAATACAGTATAATTTCTTATGCGGTAAGGCTACATAGTGGATGATATAATTGAAGTTAAAGCCTTTATATAACGATAAACACTTTGTGTTCGCTACAACTTAGTAAATTGTTTTCACCACCTCTGCTCATGACGAGTTCGAGATCTTTGAAACGCAAAGCCGAGGGACTGGATTAATAACAAGGCTGCGTTATGGCCCACATTACGGAATCAGTCCACAGAATTTCACAGGTGGAGATGAACTTTTTTTCTCTAGTCGAGAGTATCTTAGTCTCGTGATCGTGCCTTGGTTGTAAAATAGTTCAGTTGACTTTTAATTCTCAAGCCAGGTTATTGGGCCTCAGTTGATATTCAGCAGATTGAAAAGGGAACTTGGATCATATTAGGTCGATTACGTTTGCTTGGCGTTGCAACGGTTTGCACAAACACTTGGGGTCATAGATAATGGCGTCCTCTGGGCTTTCTGCTCACTTCTTAAGTCACTAATACTTCAGCCCTATGGAAGACTCTTGACTTGATAAATCAGTGGAGACCTTTCTAACACAGTTCCGTTTGAGTGTTTTCCCAATTTAACAGCAGCTTAAGTCAGCTGTTTCCGTTGGAGCGAAACCACTTCAGTCAAACAATTTGCATAGTAAAATACTCATTTAGTTATCTCTTTATGGCGTGATAAACTGAACCTTTATTTCATAGGTAATGAAAACAGCTGAAGAGTAATGATGTTAAAAAAAGAACGCTGTGTCAATACGACTAACTTAATGTTCGAGTCTACTCCATTCTATAAACATGTGGTAGTGACCTTTTGACATATAACAAGAATAAATTCTCTTTTCAAAAAAAGTCAGGATAAACAAGTATACTATACTGCGAGAGATTTTCATTTTCACTGTTTTAAAATTAACGTATATTCTGATCCTATCACTTCCTAGTTTTCACGGCGGAGAACAAAAACAAAACACACTAAATTTTTAGTTACCCTGATGAATATTTCTAAGTTTTTAGAATCAAGAAGGACAGTACAAGTGAGAACAGGTGTTTTGACAATGAAAACAACCAGCGAAAATAAATTAGAAACTGTTATATTAAAACCTGGGTACACAATTAAATTTTAATGGTAGAAAATTCAACAAACAACACACGCTTCTCGGTTTGTCCCTCAAGTTTCCTAAAATTTGGTCTCAGGCAACAAAGGAATTGTAAACGATGCCAACATGATAATTAGCATAGTGAAATATTCCTAGTTATCTTTTATTACTCTTAATTTGATCCTGATCGACAGACAGAAACCTTATTTCGTAGCTGAAAAAAACTGTGGAATGTTAACTATTTGTTCAAACTTGAGAGTAGTGTGGTAAATTGAACCATGATAATAAAACGAACGTGACTTTGATTTCACGAACATATGGAAGTGACCCTTAGTCAGATAACAGGAATTATTATCCAAATGTGCTTCGTGGGGTACAAATAACGCGCGAGACGAGTACAAATATCACGCGATATTTGTACTCCAGAAATATCCGCGAAACTCGCTCGCAATGAAATAACAATTTGGCGTGTTGAATAATAAATCTCTCATTAGACGTTTTGTTGTGTAGTATCGCTGAGTATTTTTACCCGGCGCAACTCGTAAAAATTGTCACGTTGCTGTACAAATTTTTTTACCGCAAGTGTTGTAACAAGTCAGCTAGCCTGTTTACATGATTTTAGTCCAATAAACGTGTGTAAGAGTCTGCTGTCCGTCATGTACTTCACTGTGGTTGACCTGGCGAACCTAGTTACGCTACACCCAGTGTCTGGCGTGCTGGGAACGCGACAAAAATACTCAACGATACTGCACAACAAAACGTCAAATAAGATATATTTAGTTCGCTTTTGTGCAAATGAAGTTAGGATAAACAAGTAATCTATGCTAAGAAAGATTTCTATTTCCAAAAAAAAATTTTCAACTAAGTAAAGAGACTTCAATTATAATCAAAATACACTGATGAACGTCAGTTTCTAAGTTTTTAAAATCAAGACATGAAGGCAGGTACAAGTGAGAATAGAAGTTGTTTTAACAGTAAGATGAAACAGCCAGCGTAAAACAGATACAAACTGGTATATTACTAACTAGACATAAAAATGACTTTTAATCCGGTAATACATTCCACAACCGAAAGAATAATAGATCGTGTACTCAGGATAATTTCAGTCTAAAGGTTGCTGCATTCATGTCACTTTTTAATTCGCCTCGATAATCTTTAACTTTAATTCTGTTCCTATCATTTCCTAGTTTTTACAGTTGCAAATGAACAAAAACTCTTTTTTAACTAGTTAGTAAAGAGACTTCAATTGTAATTGAATTACACCGTGATGAATGTTTCTAAGTTTCTAGAATCAAAACATAAAGGCAGGCACAAACGAGAACAGAATTTGTCTAATCAATGAAAACAGCCAAAAGAAAACAAATATAAACTATCATATCACAAACTGCACATAATAGTAATTTAATTTTAAGGTATGAAATTCTACAAAGGACAGAATAATAGACTCTCTATTCAGAGTAACATCAGTCGAGAGGTCATGATAGACTATTCATGACTTTTTCATCCGCCTCGATAATTTAAGCTTCGACAGAGGTCAGCAATTCCAACACTTTATCGCTAACCAAGAATTAAGAGAAAACCCTCCTAGTTAACTTTGCTTCGTATTTTTTGTTTTGCGATGATTAACGTCCGTTACGTCTGCATAATTAATTTACTGTTTCGAGATCTTGTTTTGACGAGAACGCCCTCAAACAACTGAAGGGAAAGAAAATACTGACCGTCTGAGAAAAAAACGAGTTATCACTGACAACTGAATTGACTTATGGAGGATCGGGTTAGCAGCCCTTTTCTCGACTTTAATCGATTGTAAATCATTTTCAAAAGTAAAAAAAAGTAGATTAAAAATTAAAAAAATAACACCAAACGAGAGAATGTAAATGAAACGTTACGTAAGATCATATTCCTCAATAAACTTTACGTTTTTCTTGTACCAGTAGTAATGCTTACACGCATCTTTGATCGAATAATTTCTGAAAGGAATTGTGTTATGATTATCTTTATAAAATGCCTTTACATAAAGGTATGTTCCAAATTACTCCACTTTAATTTTACACCTGCCGCAGGGCATTTCAAGGGCATTTCAAGACCAATTCATATCGCAAACTACAAGAAGTGTTTTGTAAACATTTTCGGTAAACCTTTTGGCCTAAAAACGATCTGAAGAGATCTCCGACAAAATTTTAGAAGGAATTTATTGGCTTCAAAATAAGACCATTGAATATATTGAGTTTTTATTAGGGAGCGCCGAAAGTCAAGAAATCATGATACTGATAATGAAATTAAAAAAGAAAAATATTCCACAACCCATCTTTTTAAAGAGTCGAAAACAATAAAACTTATCATTTTTAACCAAAAGTACGATATTAAATATGATTTTCCTCCAAAAATCAGCTCAAATCCCAGCGCGTAGCAAATTTTTCTTCGAGGCACACTGTTACACGATAATGCGTTCAAACTCGAAATTTAAGGTGTTGTCTGGTTGGTGGAATTGATGTTGATCTAACCAATCAGATTTCATGTCTTATTCTATGCATACGACGGTTAGTCGTGTTGTAAACATGTTTTTACGACCGTCAACTTGACAATGACCTTATAAAATGCATCGCTAAGAATAGGTGTAATATATTTTCGTCTGCTACAAGCCATTCGAGCTCTCTCCGCTGATCTTATATTTTAAGGAACGAGGAAAGTTCTCTATTTCTCTAATTCAGCGCACAGTTTCGAGTGATATTGTTGATTCTTTTGTCATAGTTTTACCTCTGTTGATAGCCGCAAGAACAAGGTAAGAGCTCTCTTCACAAAGCGTTCCCTAAGCGAATAATTGAGCTGTTCTTGTTAATTGTGGTGTGTATAAACAAACAGTTTTTCTTTCCACCTTTTCTCTCCGCTTATCAGTCAGTCCATTGCTCTTCAGAGAATCACTTTCAACTGCTTACAATTCCTTAGAGCCTTTTTAAAATACCAGAACGAGAGAACAGTTGTATTTTCGTCACTTTTTGTGACACTGATAACACCAGAAACAAACTGAGAATACTAACTCTTGCAGCCCTTCCGTATTTAATGTGCTTTGTTTTAATTTCACGTCCTTTGCTGCTAAAGGATAAACAACATACGAGCTGGTGTGAACATGTCGCCCAACATTAAGATATTTTGGCAGATTTTACCCCTGATTGCCTTTTGCTATGCAGCAAAAAACAACAGCAGCGGTGGCAAATCCAATTGTAACATGATAAGTTTATTTTTTCAAATATGTCCAAACATTGTCATTATCATCATTTCGTCTCAGTCAATGTCATTCCAAAATAGAACAGAAAAGGAGAAACTCACTGGAAAAATTGATACAGAACAATGATTTAATGAGCGAACACTTTATTCTTAGAAAAATGAATTTGTCGTAATGAATGTGCACAAGGAAGGAAGTCATATTTCTGACAGCGCACGAAACAAATGTTATCGCTTGTGTTTTTTTTTTCTTTACACATGTACAGGGCACTCACCCATATCCACCATATGGACCCTGTGCTTATGGTGCTCCCTTTGGCGCTCCAGGGATACCAGGTATTCCCGGGAGTCCAGGACCCGCGGGACCCACGGGCATCGCAGGACCACCCGGTCCTCGAGGTTCTACGGGACCACAAGGAGACAAGGGCGACGCAGGAAAGCCGGGAAACCAAGGCCTCCCAGGGCAACAGGGACCCCCAGGGAAAATGGGACCTCAAGGGTTCACAGGACGACAGGGTCCACGAGGAACCAAAGGTGACGTAGGGGATAAAGGAAGCAAAGGAACCCCAGGCCTCCGCGGACCTCCTGGAGCTCCGGGAGGTCATTGGAAACAGTGCGTTTTCAAAAATCTGAACGATGGAAAAGACACTGGTTTGATAAAGGTTTTTTTTTTCTTTTCATTAATTGTAATTCTACAAAACCGTATTTGACATTATTGCTTTGAATAAACGTTTCCTATTAATTTTGATTCAAAGAAATTTGAGTCATGCTATAAGCCAAAGTAATTTTTTTGTTGTAGAAGGTCGAAACTGTGGAGATGAACCAAAACTAACCAAAGGGTCCGTTGAATGCACTTGATTTAAGACTTTTTTCCATCAGGAGTATTTTGAATTCGTATCGCTCACATTTGGTAATCATTTCTTTCTCCAGGAATGCCTTTTCGCCAAAAAGTCGGCCAAAACAGCTCTGCGCGTTTTCTGGAGTGGCAACCTGCGTCTCTCCAACTGCCATAATTGCTGCAGACGATGGTATTTCACCTTCAACGGTGTAGAGTGCTCAGCTCCTGCTGCAATTGATGGCATAGTCTACATGGTACATGGAAATGGCGGCAAGAAAAATTTACACCGCCCCCGTCATATCGAGGGTGTGTGCGAGAAACTCCACAAAGGTGTTGTGCGCGTGGGATTCTGGGTCGGTAATTGTAATGGTTACGGATCTTCTGACGCACACACAGGCTGGAACTCAGTGTCTCGAATCTACGTGGAAGAAGTACCACCCCCACAGGCATAATGTCTTAAATAACCATGGCTGTATTGTGGGAAAATTAAGATAACGCGCTTTTGATCGCTCAATATCTAACAGCAAAATAGGAGAAATAGAATGATAAGAACCTTAGATTCAACATTCGAGATAAATTGACGCAAAGGTGTGAAACTAGGCATTTTAAGGTTGCACCTCTGAGGTATGTAGGGATGCTGTCCATAACAACTTACAAATAAAATGAAGGTTTTCATTAAATGTCCAGGAGTGTTTGGAGAGTGTTAGGGTAGAACAAAACACCCACGAGCGAGTCCTGCCACGAACCACCTTCCTGACGGAATATTTTCCGAAATATTCAGAGTTTTCGGTTCTGTGTATATCGACAACGTTAAGCTTCGAATCCGAAGCACGCACAGCTGATCCTTTCAGGAAGAGTACGTTAAGCTGTTGCTTCTCCGACATGGAACCGTAGTCTTTACTCGTTCTACCCTTGTTATAAAATCGTGGATATCGAATTATTCCTTTAAAACAAATTATCAGAACTCACTCATCACCATTAAAGAATAGAAAAATCAGGATAATTTTGAAAGATTCATTCGTTTGGAAATCATATGCTCATCATCCAATAATAGTCCTCTTGTTTGACCGAAAGGATAACTCTATCGTCTTTCCTTGAACGTGCAAACGAGGCTGTAGAAACAAACACCCGCTGCATCGTAATACAGTCGAAGCTCTCACAAGCGGACACCCTCGGGACGGGATAAAAATGTCCGTAACTGGAGCTGGCCACTTACGAGAATGGTTCTCGTAAGCGGCCACTAGGGGTGTAGGAGATAGATGGCCGCTTACGGAGGCTTGCCCAGCTAACAATAAATATTGGTATACAAAAAAAATACAGCGGTATTATATGACACTTTTATTTTGTTGCGCCCTATACAATCCTACGATAATGACGATTACTGAACAGTATTACAGTACTGTATACTGCAGTACTAGGAATGCATCTCAGTGATTTTCAAAAATAACAAATCATAATTGTAACCAACGTCAAGATATCCAACATTTACAGCCTCAGGAAAGACTGATGTAAGGGGAAAGCGAATAAACAGAGGAGCCGGATACGGCTTAGAAATTCCTTGCCAGTATATTTTTTAATGGTGACACTAAAATGTCTCTGCCTTGGCTAAAATCGAAACTTGAGTGCCTTGGCTACAATGTGCTGACAACGTTGTAATATTCCAGTCACAAGCGCATATGCTTCGAAATGAAACCAGACGTGAATGACGACAAAACAAACATTGAAATATGGTACTGCAATTACTGTAAAATCATTGTGACGAACGGTAATGTAAAATGGTCGATTGATAAAAACAAGATACTGTACGGAGGTTGTTGATTTTCTTTCGGGTGTCCGCTTACGAGGGCTTACTGGCCCATTTCCATCCGAGATCCTTTGCAGTCGTTTGTTTTTGTTTTGGAATCGCGCTATTGTTAAATGGCAAACTCTGATAGTCATTCACAAACACTATTAAAAAGAAAAACAAAGATTTGGTGAAGAACACAGTAAACAAATTTGCAGTTAAATATTTGAGACTGAAAAGTCATAAATCGAGTCTGTGTTTAAGACTTGTACAAAGCTTACTCGATGTTGAAGGAAATTGTTCGGCCTCAACACTAAATAAAATATAAACTAATAACCAATATTGGCCAAAACTGATTTACTTTACGCATTTCAATTATAGAGTAATGACTTGTACAAATGAGATCGCTTACATACATATCTCAGGATCTCAAGTAAAAATCAGTCAAATAACTATTCTCACCTCGAAAAAATCTCCCCGGAGTCTCTAGTTCCATCGTAGGAACAATGCAACAACATTTCTGCAAAAGTACAGTCTGTAGTGTTATCGAAACCCATGGTTGTTTTCCTTGCCCTCCATAAATCATACACAGACTCTCGAAGTCGAATAACCTTTGCCGAGCCGGGCAGACTCGGCCTTCCTCTAGACCGCTTCTTCGGCGGCATCAACTTTTCAGATGACGTTTTTCACCGTCATACATGTAAGAATTAAAAACTATTTACTGATATGGATACTACGATAGTTTGTTGTTCGCACATGATTCAAGATGGAACTTTGAAAGCCCTAATTATTAAGATGGAAGAAGATATCAAAGCGATTCCGCAACTACGAGGAAAATAGCGTATTTTTCATATATGAAAATGATCCGGACGCGCAAGGCATCTCGGATGGAAATGGGCCTTTAAAAACAAAGAAAAAGTCTAAGTCGTAATCCCTGAAAGTAACGGCGGCCGCTTACGGGAATGTCCGCTTACGAGAATGTAAAAATACAGAGTTTGTATGGGAGTTAAAACGGGGTTTCAAACAAGGCGGCCGTAAGTAGAGCTGTCCGCTTACGAGAGTGTCCGTTAAGAGAGCTTCGACTGTACTAAGAAACATTACCAAGCAGATCAGTTTCTTATTGTATTATTGCATTTGAGATAACTATAGACCACTTTCATAAATGGCTGCCAAATTAATATTCTTTTGTTTAAGTTTAAATTAGCCTTTCTGGCCTCGTTCTCCAGAACAAAATTCAAGACAATACATTATCTCAAGTCTGGCGCATTTTGTATTCGTATTTATTCGGACGTCAACATACTTATGGCTCAATGGAATGTTATTCCCAAGACAGACATCTTTAGAGGGAGCGAAAAGGGTCCACACCAACCCACGTGATTTTTCTTGTATCTCTGTCTAGAGGAGGGGAAAGAAATGAACGTGGATATGCTACAAGACTGGTTAATTTGCCGATAGAATTAGTTAACAAATCAACAGTGGTTCAGTGTGGTTTGTACTCCTATCGACAACGATATTTGTCATCGCAGCGATCAAAACGTTGTGAGTCAGCAACAATTGCAGTTGTCGATAAGAATATCGACGTCAAATAAAACGATTCTTTCAGTACGTGACACGTTACGTGACACTTTGACGCGATCAGCGTTGTCTTTACCCTTATAATTACCAACAACCGCAAATTGACCAATCAGATTGCAACATTACTGCCTGTTGTGGTAAAATTGGAAAATTAAACGAAACTTACCTGTAAGTTGAAGTTTGATAGAGATTCTACCGCAGCATTTGCAGGAATGAGGAGGTCACGTGAGATAGCAAGCATGCCTATCCGAGCTCAGTCTTTAAAGTATTTGGGATGACTTTGTAGAATGTAGTTGAAGGCATACACCTAGGCCCAGGGTACTATGAGGTATAGGGAGGGATGTGACCTCCTCATTCCTGCAAATGCTACGGTAGATCTCTATCAAACTTCAACTTAAAGGTAAGTTTCGTTTAATTTTCCAATTGTACCTCGCATTTGCATACAATAGGAGGTCACGTGAGATTTTAGAGCTCAAAGTCTCCCAAAATCAGCCCTCAAATGAAAAATGATATACATAAACTTTTACACAGTGGTCAATAGATTTTATGGGTAAAGCCATACTGAACATGTGCAATAACAGTAAAATAACACTGAATGTTATTTGCTGGCAAGCACAGCTTCTGCAAAATTGTTATGCTTCACAACTGGTCTATTATAGAACCGTGCAAAGACTGAATCTGATCTCCAGCCAGCTGTAGCCATAATATCTTAAATAGGGACATCTGCCACTTTGGCTGCAGAGGTTGAAGCTGATCGTGTGCTATGACTTTAAAAACACTAGTGTCAATGCCTGCAGATTTCATGCTTTGTTTAATCCATCTAGCAATGGTGTCTCTAGAAACTGGTCCATGAGGCTTAGCATAGGAAATAAGCAATTGACGACAGTCCTTTCGGAGGGAGGAAGTTCTTTCAATATAAACATTTAAGAAAGTAAACACGCAGAGTTTTTTATCCAGAGCGTAACGTTTGAATATAATGGGAGACAAAGGTCTGTTCTTCCCCCCGCTGCTTCTGGTTTGTTTAAGACAAGAAGTTATGGTACATGATATGTGTTCTGACTGTACATTCATGCTATCCAAAGATAATAACTGTAGTGTTTGTGTTCTTTGAGCAGACACCAGGGCCATGATTATGACTAGTTTTTGCGTGAGAAGTTTCAGTGTGATATCGTGAACATCGGGGAAATCTTTTAGATAAGCAAGTACTTGTTGTGGGTCCCATGTTGTTTCATATCTGGGTAATGCAGGTTTGATGTTGAATAAACCTGCCATGAATCTGGAGACAACAGGATGGCTGCCCAGCTTAATACCGTCAATAACAATGAAACTTGATAATGCACTTCTAGCTCTTCCCACAGTACTGTATCCGGTACACTTAGATAAGTGAGGCAAGAACTGAAGAACACTTTGAAGGCTTGGATTGATCTGGTGTACAGTATGCTCCTCACAGAATTTCACCCATGCGGTAACGTATGTTTGGTATTGTTTGCGGGTCCCTGTTCTCCACGACTGGAGTATAATATCAAGTGGCTCACCTGTAATGCCTTGTTTTGTCAGGGCTAGCCTGACCCAAGACAGCCAAGGAGTTGTAGTTTTGGGTAAAGAGGGTGTATTTCCTCGGGATTGTGAGGTAGCGTCAGTGTTTTCCCGTTGTTTATTATCTTTATTGGCTTGTCCTGAAGCATGTGAAGTAGGCGCGGGTACCAAAACTGAGTTTCCCAATAGGGAACTATCAGGATTGCAGACACCTTGTTGAACTGAAGTTTCTGAAGGACTTTCCCTATGGGACTAAAAGGTGGGAAGCAGTATATTAGTTGATATTGTGACCAGTCAATTGTAAAGGGATCAATCGCTATGGCACCTGGGTCAGGTTTCCAGGCTACATATTTCTGGACTTTGTGGTTTAGTCTAGAGGCAAACATGTCTATTTGCGGCATTCCCCATATGTTTGTAAGGTGTTGAAAGGAGACTAGAGCAAGAGACCACTCAGTGTTGCTGTCATGTTGCCGGCTTGCTTGGTCAGCCTCAGTGTTAAGAATGCAGGGTAAATGGGAAACAGACAGTTTTAAGCTTCGTTCTTTACACCAGAGCATGATCTCCCTTGCCATATCATTACATTGTGGGGAATGAGTACCTCCATATCTTGGAGGTAGGAGACTGATGTAGTATTATCACATAAAATTTTGATAACCTTGTCATGCAAATGATTGCATAAGGATTTCAGTGATAGAAACACGGCTTTCAGTTCTAGAAAATTAATGTGGTTTTGCGATTCATCTGGTGACCACCGTCCTTTTGCTATGGAATCAGTGCCTTCAATCACGCCATCCCAACCCGAAAGCGAACTATCTGTCTTTACGGTTAGTTCAGGTAGCTGTAAGGCTAATGGGCAGGGAAAAAGGTCACTTTCCCTTATCCACCATTCTAGATCTTTCTGAGCAAGAGGTGAGATAGTCATTGCCCCATCCAGATTCCATTCTTGTGATTTAAGTGCATTAGTTTTATCAGTCTCTAAAGACCTGTAGAAAAGGGGTCCATAATACACTCCAGAGAATGAGGCAACCATGAGGCCTGCCACAGAAGCAATTTCTCTGATGGGTACAGGTCTGTGATATTTTAAAAGACTTCTACATGCATTTTTTAATTTATCAACTTTATCAGGGACCATGGTGATATCCATTGTAACAGAGTTTAGAATAAATCCCAGAAACTTGACTTGTTGTGATGGTTTTGTCACTGATTTAGTGTCATGGACAGTAAAACCTAGGGATTTTAGCAATTTAATGGTATCGCTAACTTGTTTATCAAGCTTCTGAGGTGTATCAGCTAGCAAGAGGATGACATCAATGTAACCCACCAGGTGGAAGCCTCTTGATCTAAGGGAGGCGTAAACTGGTTTCACAAGTTTAGCGAAGGACCTTGGGGCACTAGATAGCCCATTGGGTAAACAAGTAAATTCATACAAGTTGTTTTTGAAAATTAATCTGAGATATTTTCTATGATCAGTTACTATAGGAACTGAGTAGTACGCATCCTTGAGGTCGAGAACTGCCATCCATGAGCCTTGTTTAATCAATTGGGCAGCGCTGTTTGCAGTGACTCCATCTTAAAGTGTTTATAGGTCACTTGTTCATTTGGCCTTTTCAAGTTTAGAATTAACCTATATGATCCATCTTTCTTGGGTCGTGTGAAAACCGTGGAGATGAATTCGGCTTCACAATGAGTGGCTTCCACGATAACATTTTTAGTTAACAATTTAGAAATCTCTGTTTCAATAATTTCTTCTTCTCCTCTGGAGAAGTGAATTTGGGGAACGACAGTTTGAAAAGGCTCTGAAACAAAGGCTATACAATAGCCAGTTACCATCTCAAGGATAGTACTATCAGAGGTCATCAGCCTCCAGGTAGCTACAAATTTAGATATATTACAAACTGTAAAGATTTTAACATGGATGTCGCTTACCAGGTCATTAGAGCTCTCTAGGTCGATTTCGACTGTTGTCGATGTTTTGTGCCCTGTTTTTGACCGTCTTTCCTTTTCCAGGGCCTAAAGCCCTGGCCTCTCAAGTTTTTTGAATTCCTGTGAGAGTACTTGCTACCAAAAGAATTGTAGTTACTGCTGTGGTAGTCTTTGGGTTGGATTTTGGCACCAATCTTGTTCTGGTCACCAATATCCTTCAGTTGCTTATGGAGGTCATCTCCAAAGAGCATGTCAGAGAAAGGAATCTGAGAGGAGCATAGGTATGTATAATCCTTCCCTATGTCTGACTTCATAAGTTGTTTCCTCTGCACATTAATCTCATAATTTGCATGTGATAGCAGAGATAGGGCTTGAAGGCCCATTTTCTTCATTGTTTGAAGTTGGTCATTGCTCAGATTCCCCGTCATGGACAGGTCAGTCATACGTAACACTGGTATAATGCCTTTTATAAGGGCTTGTTGAATTTTATACATTTGTGCATCACTTTTCTTAGTGTGATCCCTGAGCTTTCGCCAGATGCCCGGGTTAACCCTGGTAGGCTTAGCATTATTGCAGTTTTCTGGCCTTTCTTGGCGATCCAGCTTGTCTTTTAATGCTTTATCAGACATACGATGTCTAAGCATTTTGTCAGTTAGCTTAGCAAGCTGATTGTGCTGGAGCTTGGCTCCAGGGGTGTCATCTGACTCGTACTCTTTTTGGAGTTCAGCCAACGTTTCATCCACATCTGGGTCATCAGAGTCGAGCTCTTTGTCAGAAGGATCTGAACCATTGTTTTCATCAATGATCTCATTCATCAATTCTTCAGGGTCGCGGTCATCGTCGTCAACATGCTCTTTGCTCGAGGAGCAAACATGGCGCCGTTTTTTGGCGGGAAGATCTGTCTGGGTTGCATGTCGTTTGACCGGCCCTGGTCCGTTTCCCTTCACGGAAGGGGTTTTCGAAGTCTTTTGTTGATGGAGAGCCGTTGTTAGGAGGGCTATCTCGTTGATTGAGGTGGTGGTTTGCTCGGGTGGCACGGCCGATCCCGAGGCTCTTTGATCGTCATTCACGAAGATCTTCTTTGGAGGGTTTTCAGGTTGTTTTCCTTCATCGTCTGAATCAAGGTTGACTTCTTCAGTAGGTTTAGACATTTTCATGCCGATTTTACGTGATAGCAGAGGTTAAAAGACCGATTTTTAAACAGATTTTGAACTGGTGAACTAAAGCGTGACTGTTTACTCGGACAACAAACTCGCACTGAGCTCGGATACGCATGCCTGCTATCTCACGTGACCTCCGATTGTATGCAAATGCGAGGTAGAGTTAGAATCTCCAACCTGCATCTGATGATGAAAGGAGGGTAAATACCTCAACTGAGGAGGGGAAGGGAACGGGGACTCAGTTCTCAAGAAAGTCTTTATGGGGGGTAGTGTGAGGCATAATTGAAAATGGGGAACTGGTCTGACAACATATTACGTCTCTGAGCGGGGGTAGGGGTTGCCGAGACGAAACAATAACCTTTTAAGTAATTTATCGAGATTCCTTCAGAAATCGAAGGAAAAATGGAAAGTAACTTATATCTCATAACGAGTCCTCAGTTTAAGCATTGATTGCACCGACAGGTTTTTGTTATTGTCTTACAGTACTCTTCAAGTTTTATGATTACAATAGCTTTGGTTGATGGTTGATCGCGAGCACATAGTGCATCACTGATAAATATTATTTAACAATTATTCGCCGAAAGCGAGGTAAATATCGTCGAATAATCCCCGAGACGAAGTCGAGGGGATTATTCGACAATATTCACCGAGCCTGAGGCGAATAACGGTTTTAGTGTAATTTCAGAGCTGAACAAAAGAGAAATTTCTAAAATCATAACATTTTAGTAACATTTATTAACATTTTATTTTAACATTTTATATAAACCGCGTGGAGCGGTTTATATCGCGTCGTATAAGGAACCGCTCCACCAATCAGATTGCTGGAAACTCTTTGCTCAGCTCTGAAATTATACTAATATCGGATAGTAAATCAACACGAGATCTGTTTGAAGGAGTAGAAATTCATTCACAGTCAGTCTAAAAGTTATGCATTCATATGACTTTTTCATCTACTTCGATCAATTCCAACACTTTAGTAGAATTAAACAGAAAAACCAAGAATTAAACAGAAAACCTTGCCAGTTATCTTTGTTTCGTATTTTTTGTTTTGCGATGATTAACGTCCGTTAATTAGTTAATTTATTGTTTCGCGATCTTGTTTTGACGAGAACGCCTTCAAACAACAGAAGAGAAGGAAAACACTGAACAGTCTCAGAGGAAAACGAGTTATCACTGACAACTATGGAGGATCGGGTTGGTAGCCCTTTTCTCGACTTTGCATTGTCCCGTCTCTAGAAATTTTTTTTCGCTTCTTAGTTGTTTTTGTCGCGTTCAGCTTCCCACAATGTGCGATACAGACGATCAAGTGATCCACTGTAAATCATTTTCAAAAGTCAAGAAAAGTAGATTAAAAAAATTTTCAAATACCGCCAAACAAGAGAATGTAAATGAAACGTTACGTACCATCATATTCCTTAATACATTTTACGTTTTTCATGTACCAGAAATTAGATTCACACGCATATTTGATCGCCTAATTTCTGTAAGGAATTATGTTATAATTATATCTTTAAAATTTCCTTTACAATGCGTCCATAAAGATATCTTCCAAATGACTCCACTTTAATTTCACTCCAGTCGGAAGAATTTCAAGACAAATCCATATCACGAACTTCAAATTATTTTTTGCGAAGTGTTCTGCAAACATTTTCGGAAAACCTTTTGGCCTATAAACGAGCTCAAGAAGTATCTGACAAAATCGATTTGAGAAGGAATTTACTTACTTAAGCCCATCGCTCCTCCTGGAGCATAGGCCGCCGACAACATTCCGCCAGAGTGCTCTGGCTTTGGCTGCTCTTTCAAGTTGTCTCCAGGTCTTGATGTCGGCGTCGGGGTCACGGCGCCAAGTGTTTCTTGGCCTTACTCTCTTTCGCTCTTTCGCTTCCCCTGGGGATTCCACTTCAGCGCCTGCCTTGTGATGTTGTTGGCTGGCTTTCTCAGGGTGTGCCCGATCCATCCCCATCTTCTACGCCGGATCTCTTCGTCAGCTGGCAGCTGGTTGGCACGCTGCCACAGGCTTGCATTGCTGATGGTGTCGGGCCAGCGTATCTGGAGGATCCTTCTCAGGCAGCTGTTGATGGAGGTCTCCACTTTCCTGATGGTGGTCTTCGTGGTCTTTTATGTCTTCGCTCTATACAGAACTACTGACTTGACGTTAGAGTTGAACCTTCGATAGAAGGGGGGTCGGCCTTGTGGCTTCTTTCGACTCACGGCTTTTACCACACGGCGTCATATGTCATCTTGACGAGGTCCATTCCCCTCTCAGGGCAGTAGTCTTTTGGTCCGTTGTTGGCGTTTCTGTAGTATGCAAAATTTTTACGGTGTGAGGTTGCTAGCCCCACACCCAACCCTCCTCCTTTCTCATCCGGGCTTGGGACCGGCCATGGCGGAGTTAGAAGGAGTTTACTGGCTTCAAAATATAACCATTCAATATATTGAGTTTATTTCTACGGAAAGCCGAAAGCCGAGAATTCGTGATACAGATCATGAAATTAAAAAATCCATCGTTGTAAAGAGTCGACAACAGTAAATCTCTTTATTTTTTAACAAAATATACAATATTCGCCTCCCGGTTAGCTCAATGGACAGAGCGCTGGACTGTTGTGCGGGAGGTCGAGGGTTCGAGCCCCGGCTGGACCAACACTCAGGGTCTTAAAATAATTGAGAAGAATTTACTACCTTGCTATAACATCAAGAAATGGTTAGATATTCTAGTCTTCTCGGATAGGGACGAATAAATGGAGGTCCCGTCTCCTGCAGGGTTGGGGTAGGAGACGTTAATTTCCCACACACGAGATTACTGTGTGATGGATGTCCTCCCCTGGGGTGGGATTGGTGGGATATAGGGCGCACTTAATTTGGAGCCTCGCTCTGTTGTGCGACCCTCACCACACTCTGGTGAAAGTGATTAAATAAATATTCAGTCTGATTTTCCTCCAAAAATCAGCTTAAATTCCAGCGCATAGCAAATTTTTCTTCGAGGCCTATTGTCACACGATAATGCATTCAAACTCGAAATTTAAGGTGTTGTCTGCTTTGTGGAATCGGATATTGATCTAACCAATCAGATTTGATGTCTTATTCTATGCATTCGACATTAAGTCAGGTTGTAGACATGTTTTTAGGACCGTCAACTTGATGGCCTGATAAAACGCACGGCTAAGAATAGGTGTAATATATTTTCGTCTGCTACAAGCCCCTTTAAAAGGGTAAGAGCTCTCTCCGCTGATCTTTTATTTTAAGGAACGGGGAGAGTTCTCTATTTCTCTAATTCAGCACACAATTTCAGGTAATATTGTTGATTCTTTTTTCATAGTTTTACCTCTGTTTATAGCCGCGAGAACAAGGTAAGAGCTCTCTTTACAAAGCGTTTCCTAAACAGCGAATAATTGAGCTCTTCTTGTTAATTGTGGTATAAATAAACAAACAATTTTCCTTTTCGCCTTTCCTCTCTTATCAGTCAGTGCAGTGCCAAGTTTAAAAATCAAATATCTCTCGGAGTTATTCAGAGAATAACTTTCAATTGCTTACAACTCCTATGATCCTTTTTAAATTACCAAAACGAGAGAACAGTTGTGTTTTTGTCACTTTCTTTGTGATACTTAAGAGACCAAGAACAAACCGAAAATACTAACTCTTGTAGCCCTTCTGCAATTAATGTGCTTTGTTTTAATTTCGCGTCATTTACAACTGAAGGATAAACATACATACACACTGGTGTAAACATGTCGCCCAACTTTAAGATATTTTGGCAGGTTTTACCACTGATTGCCCTTTGCTATGCAGCAAAAAACAACAGCAGCGGTGGCAAATGCAATGGTAAGATGGTAAATTAATTTTTTTTATATATATCCAGACATTCTTATTTTCAACATTTCGTCTCAGTCAGTGTCATTCCAAAATAGAACAGAAAAGGAGAAATTCACTGAAAGATTGATACAGGACGATGATTACATGAGCGAACACATTATTCTTAATTAGAAAGATGAATTTGTTATAATGAATATGCACAAGAAAAGAAGTCATATTTCTGACAGCGTATGAAACAAGTGATATCGGTTGTGTATTTTTCTTCTTGACACAGGGCACTGAACCATATCCACCTTATGGACCCCTTTGGCGCACCATGGATTCCCGGGAGTCCAGGAACCGTGGGACCCACGGGCATCGCAGGAGCACCCGGTCCTCGAGGTTCTACGGGACCACAAGGAGAAAAGGGCGACGCAGGAAAGCCGGGAAACCAGGGCCTCCCAGGGCAACGGGGACCTCCAGGAAAAATGGGACCTCAACGGTTCACAGGACGACAGGGTCTACAAGTAACCAAAGGTGACGGAGGAGATAAAGGGAGCCAAGGAACCCCAGGCCTCCGGGGACCTCCAGGAGCTCTGGGAATTAATTCAAAACAGAGTGTTTTCAAAACTTTGAACGATGGAAAGGACACTGGCTTGATAAAGGTATTTTTTTTCTATTGATCAATTCTAATTCTACAATAATTTTTCTTTTGTGGAAGGTAAAAATGTGAAGATTAACCTCAAAGTAACAATAGGATCCGTTGACTGCACTTAAAGAAATTGATTTGGAAATTATTTCTTTCAGGATTATTTTGAATTCATTTTGCTCATATTTTTCCTCATTTCTTTAACCAGGAATGCCTTTTCATAAAAAAGTCGGCCAAAACAGCTCTGCGCGTTTTCTGGAGTGGCAACTTGCGTATCTACAACTGCCATGCTTGCTGTAGACGATGGCATTTCACCTTCAACGCTGCGGAGTGCTCGGCTCCTGCTGCAATGGATGGCGTAGTCTACACGAGTTTTTTATTGCATTTGGAAAAAGCATGGTCACGTGATACTTATCGGGCTTAATCATAACCGCCACAGCTGTCAAAAATAGAAGGCATTGCCCAATGAAATACTTTGAACTTTCCCACTAGTTTGGCGCATTTTGATATTTGTATTCGTATCGATTCTTTTAAGTGTCCTGCCCTAACATACTCGTACCTCAGTGGAATGTTATTCCGAAGAAAGTCGTCTTTAGAGGAAGCGAAAAGGGTCCACACCAACCCTTATATCTCTATCTAGAGAAGAGGAAAGAAGTTAGCATGGATATACTTCAAGACTCTGGTTAGTTTTGTCGGTAAATAAGGATTTCCAAGCTGCATCTGATGGTAATAATAGGATAAATGATTCAACCGAGGATAAGAAACATTCAGGGAAGGGGGACACAATTCAAAAGAAAGTCTTTAGAAGGGGTGGTAGGTGTGAGGCATAGTCAAAAATGGGGAACTGGCCTGGTCTTACCACATATGACCTCTCTGAGGGGATATGGGGATTACCAAGAAAAGGAAAACAACCTGTTAAGCAGAAATCTCCGTATGCCTTTAGAAATCGTGGGACAGATGGAAAGTAACATTTTTCATAGCGAATCCGCAGTGATTGCAGTGATTGCACCCACAGGTGCTATCGATGTGGTCTTACCAGGTTTAAATACCTTTGATTGATGCGAGCAAACACTGCATTGCTAATGAATATTATTGTCGGACAGTGAATCAGCATGAGATCTGTTTGAAGGGGTACGAATTCATTCACAGTGCTACACGTGGTTGGCCAGGCCTTAAATGTCCTTAGCCGCTAAACTAACCATTGGTTACATGGCTATGTTACTTCGCTCTGTGGAAACAGACAACGGCGCTTTTGAGGAGCAGGAAACTTTCTTCCATTCGAAATTATTTGTTTCTCAAGACCGTGTCCAAGTGTTTTCTTAGAATAGCAGGAGACACTAGATATCTTGATTTTATTAGGATGTTCCTCCAAAGTTCTCCTTTGTGACGCACTTCAACCGGTTTAGCTTTCGATGGTAGACATCTTGGTGCTTGTTATTCATTAAAAAATGAACGGCTCAACTTAAATTAATTCGGGAAACGATGGTTTACATCGACTGAGAACATCTTTTTAGTCACCACAAAAAAAAACCCTTCAAATCAATTTATGCCACTATTACTCGCTTAGGTTTGATAAATAGACATCCTATAGGTTCGTATTCATGTCATCGGTGTATCATTTTTGCTTGTATGTGAACACCAAAATAAATTGTTTCTATTACCTGAATGTTTCAGCGTTGCCAAAAGAAAATTTATTTATATTGCAAATATTTCTACACTTCCTTGACCCTGGACTCCGAAATCTACTTCAACGTTACATACATACATAGGTTTATTGACCACTCCCCAAAAGGGCCAACACCCACCCATCCCACCCAGGGGAGGATATCCATCACACAGTAATTTCGTGCGTGGGAAATTAACGTCTCCTACCCCTAACCCTGCCAGGAGACGGGGCCCACGGTTTATTCGTCCTTATCTGAGAAGACTAGATTATCTATCCATTTCTTGATTATAAAGTAGGGTAGCAAATTCTCCTCACTTATTTTAAGACCATGAGTATTGGTCCGACCGGGGCTCGAACCCTCGACCTCCCGCACAACACAATCCGGCGCTCTAACCAATTGAGCGAACCGGGAGGCGGTTTTACTTTATCAACGTTAAATGTTATTTTCCATGTTCAAGTCTTTAAGTAACGAGGGACGCTTTGTGTTTATAAGGCGAAAATGAAGTTCGATTCCATCAACAAGAGCAAGGTAAAGATAATTTGTTAACATGAATAATTTCGTTTTTCAAATGGAATAAAAAACACTCGACTTCAATCAAGGGAAAATAGTAGAACATTACTTTCTCTTGATTCATTCAATCAAGGGAGAGTTTTTGTCCGTGATCATTACGTGTACATGCTTGTTGTACCAGAATGTGAAGCGTCAAGCTGAGGGACTGGATTAATCAAAAGGCTGTGTTTTGGCCAACATCATGGAATTAGTCAACTACATTTTACAGGTAGAGATCAATTTTGTGCTTGTCGCAATAATTTCAGTGTCACGAACCTTCCCCAGTTGCAACATAGTCCAGTTGACCTTAATTCTTAAGCCAGGTTATTTGGGTTTCTGGTGATATTCAGAACGTTGAAAAAGGAAAAGCGGATCAAATTTAGGCACATCACGTTTGCGTGGCCCTTTAAAAGCCGTTAGCAGAACAAAATGGAGTCATAGTTAGCCCAATGGATAGTGCGCTGGACTGTTGTGCGGGAGGTCGAGGGTTCGAGGTCTTAAAATAATTGAGAAGAATTTGCTACCTTTCTGTAACATCAAGAAATGGTTGGATATTCTAGTTTTCTCGGAAAGGGACGAATAAATGGAGGTCCCGTCTCCTGCAGGGTTCGGGTAGGAGAAGTTAATTTCCCACCGGCACGAGATTACTGTGTGATGGATGTCCTCCCCTGGGGTGGGATGGGTGGGAAGGTGAGATTGAAATGGACTGAAGCGGCTGTCAGAGGCGCCTGAGAAAATGCCGACGTCTGTTCTCAACCTCAACAACATCTCATTGTAACAAACCTGTAATTCAGCTCTCTGCAAAAGGTTTGAATAAACATCATATTAGTATCATATTAGTATAGATGATTGCGTCCCCTTGACCTTCTGTTCATTTCTTATTCTTCCGGTATACTTCATATACGGAGACTTTTCTGCCTTATTTGTGAGCGTGTTTCTTAATTTGCAGAAACTAAATTTAAGTGTTTTTGTTAGAGCAAAACGACAATGGTCAAATAAACGAAACTGTGAACGACGCCATCATGACAATTTGCACTGTAAAATCTCATTTTGTTTATCTTTTTTTACTCAACTTGATCATTACAAACTGAAACCTTATTACATAGCAAATGAGAACAATTGAATGTTTTCTTTTTGCAACTTGCTTTAGAGTAGTAGAGTAAACTATGTGGTGATAAACCGGCTGACGAACGTGACTTTCAAATATATTCGATTTTTGTTAACACGTACTGAGCGGTGCCCTTCTGTTACAGATGACGGGAATAATCAGTTTGCTGTTCGGCGATTGAATTCAGGATAAACAAATACGCTATAATGAGACAGACTTTTGTTTTCCCTGGTTCTACTGTTATTTAAATTTTTCAGTAGAAAACGAACAAAAACAAGGTGATTAAGACCCCAATTGTAATTCAATAAAACTAAGGAATATTTTTAAGTTCCTGAACTCAAGACATGATGCGGGGAAGCAGGCCAGACCTGAAGGTATTTAAACAATGAAGACAGCAAACTAGACAGAAAACAAATTTTGATGTTAAGAAATTCAACAAAGTACGGAACGATGGATTGTTTATTCAGGTTCTTAATTATGCGTCTCATTGCTAAACAAGAATTAGAGAGAAAACCTTGTCAGTGAACTTTGTTTTGTTTTGTTTTAATGAAGAGGTTAAATCTGCACGGTTAATTAATTGTTACGAGAACTTGTTTTGACGAGAACGCCTTAAAATAACTGAATAGGGAAGGAAAACAATGCACAGTGATAGGTAATCATGATTTATGGGGGTAATTTGTTAATATCAACTAAGTTGAAATTGTGAATTGGCCACCGTAAAGAGTTAAAAAGCTGACGTTTCGAGCGTTAGCCCTTCGTCAGAGCGAATGACGAATTCTTATGAAATATTGTGAAAAAATGTTTTCTTTGAAAATGGGCACTTTGATCAATAATTGTACCGAAATATTTTCACCAGGTTTTATATTCCCAGTAGCTCTAAATTCACCTGTGAGTAAATTGTAACGCTGCAGTGCCCTTGGCCGCTATATTGATGGCGAAATAACAGACATGACTTCGCTCTTGCATGAAATATTCTTGACTGTGGTTTGGCGGGCATGTTCCAACAGTATACGGTGGAAGTCGACACATCACCCAAACTTTGATAATTTGTCGGTTCATTTTAAAGAATGGAATCAGGCCGAGCATAACCTACAGGTAAGAGAATTTTCGTTCATTTTGCTTGAATGGTTTAATTATGTTCAAGTTTTCGTCAGTTTAAACTTTTATCGGTTTTAAATAGGTGTATCTGTTTGTTGAAAACGAAAAGTGCAACAAAAACAGATGAATTTGTCAAAAATGACTTCATATCGACGCATGCTTAAAAACAACTGAACCCTTTACTGTTGACTCCTCCCTGGTCCAGTCCGCAACCTGGGCGCATGTATTTCTCAGGATTAATACAAAATCTTCTAAAGTATTTCGTAAAACTAAAATTCGTAAAAGTAATAATACGAATTTTTTTGTCTATCTGTACCTTGTACGATATCAAGTAGAAAGAACACCTTGAGTTTTTCAGCGTATTTCATTCCATTAGAGAGCGAACGACGACATATTGAATTTAGTGACGTTCGATAGTTTATGAACAGGAATTATTTCGTCTTTTCAATTCATCTGCAGGAAACAAGTCTTTTATCAGTCTACAGATTAACGAATTTGTGCCGGCCTTTCCTATTGAAAACTACACTTTTAAACAGGTTACGAATCATTTTTAGTCAGATCTTACCGTTTAACTTAATTTTTCATGGCAGAAAACGAACAATGCACAATCTCTTTGTCAAACATGTAGGTGGCGTACATTGATTTAATGCCTTCAATTAATTCAAAAGTTTTGATAGACATTTTGCTGACCCAAAAAAAAAAATTAATGACAGACAAACAGAGTTATACGAGCAGAATTATTTTGAAAATGTACACAAAATAACAATGCAGGCGCGTAGCGTCCTCTACGCATATACGCATATACGCACGTGCGTACTTGAAGTGACCAGAAAAATTTGAAAACAATGTTGTGTTGGCGCCAAGTTTGCTCCAAATAAGGACAAGACGCTTTGTTCTTTGCTTGTATTCACACAACTATTTCAAACAAGAAATAAAGAACGCAGTATTTTTCGCTCAGTTTACTTAGGTTTCTAGATCATATGTGCTTGTGCGTACTTGAAAAAATGACCACGCTACGCGCCTGCCGAATGGATAGATATGATGTCCAGTGATAAAGTGGACTCGAAATGAGTGCAAAATCGCACAATCCATCGATGACTCAAACGAAGTACACGAAATGGTACCGGTGTTAGCAGAATATTTTTCGGGAAAAATTAAAAGGAAATAGATTATTTCAAAAAGATTTGAATGGAAACTCTAAGTAACCAAACAATAAAATCGGCACTTTTTTTTTTTTTTTTCAGTTTCAGATGAATCACCTAAAAAATAGGGTAAAATCATAAGCTCTGGGCCTATACAAATTAATGAGCGGGTCTAAGTAAGCTCATGGACCGGAGTTGGTTTGATATTTACATCCTTGAAGGCTTCACTGAGATGACAAAGAAAACAAATGGCTGCAGAATGTAAAGAAAATGAACTAAATTCATGAAGGAGAAGTATCTTCCTCCAATTTATTCACCGTTAGAAGCGACGCAGACAAACTCCAATTGTTTTTATGTCAGAACAAGTTTTTCGGCCGAAATTATCGCTCGCGAAACGTAAGGAGCTGAATATTATTTGAAAAATAATATCTTGTGAAGCAGCAATTTACTCCCAGTTTGAGATATGTTATTTTTTTGGAATTCTTGTTCAATTCCTCTCTGGGAGAAGAATACGTCCTTCCTTCTGATATGGGGTCATCCCGCAGAATGAGATGATTTTAAAAGGGACTTGTCAAATTCCGTCGAAAAGAATTTAGGAACTATGTTTAGGATAGCCTCGCTAAAAATCGAAATAGTTCTCTCGAAACTTAGCAAAAATTCATTTTCTGGAAACCAAGATTATTTTTAGCGAAGTGATGTGTTTTAAAACCAGTGGAGGAAAAAGGCGCTCCAACTACTTCCCCTGATTATCTTAGAGGTAGCTTTAAATGTCGCGGTGACTACGATATGAAATGATATCTTCTGAAGAAGTAATCTTTCTTAACTGATTGAAGCACATCGAAAACAAAAATGATTTTTCTCCCGCCCCCTTGAAGAAAAGAAGTTCAACTCGAATAATTTGCTACTCGAGAACCTTTTCTCTGAGAATGAGAGAGAATTTAAGAGACAACAGCATTGTTTATGGAACATGAGTTCTCATGGCGTCGTTATACAATGCAATCTTTGTGATCTTGCTCTGACGAGAACTTGTTAAAACAAATAAGGAAGGAAGACAGAGCACAGTCTGAAAAAGAAAACGAGCTACAATTGAAAAAGTGCAAATTCCAGAAAATTCGGCCATGAGGTTTCAGTTTCTCAATCTGTCCTTTTTTTAACAGAATGTTGATTTTATTTTTCCTTTTTCGTTCCTTTATAGCTTCATGCCATTCGCTGTCGAGTAAGGGAGACATTGAAGAACTTCAAAGTGAATAAGTTTTGTAAGTCAGGACAAGTTTATTAGCTGACAGTGCTAAAAATTCTTCGCGGATCAACAACTTTGTTATTCATCTACTGAGTTATAGATAACAAATTCGGACTGCAATATATATAGGTCAGGAAAGCCATTTTCCAGATACCTTCATTAGAATCTGGTAGTGACGCATTTTACAAAAATGCATCTTCTTAGTTGTAATCTTTGAGTTACGCACAAGGCCCACTTATTTTTTAAACAGAACTACATTTTAGCTTTTCCCTATTATAAAAACAAAAACAAGGTCTTACACTGGTATCTTGACTTGAACTTCAATGTTAAAAAATAGTTTTCTGAGATTTTGGAATTACATAAAGACATTAAGAATGAGATTCCCCATATTAAAAAAAAAGGACAAAGAAATTTTCTCGAGGTTTGAAATAGATATTTCAAGGAAACTCTTCAAACATTAGTTAACAGAAAAAAATGGACTGACTGACTTCCCAAATCATGTATATCATAAGTCATAAGTTGAAAAATTGGATCTTTTCCTTTTCCACCTTGATACAGATGTTTTCTCTCGAAACCAATTTTTTTTCTGAATGCTAGTAATTTAAATTATCCTTTTTGTATTCAATGCAGTGGAGCTACATGCAAAACAATTTTACAAGATCGTTTTTGCCGTTCAAAAAGTGAAGCTTTGACTGGCGCAAAGGAGTCTTAGGAAGACCTCAGTCGTGAGTTCAAAACAAGTTTCATGATCTTGTTTCACGTGGATTATTTTGTGGTTTTAATCAGTTCTTAATACTAATTATTAACCCTACCAATCTCGGCGAAAAAGTTATCACATTGTTCATGATTGAATTAGTAATATTAGTGGGCTTCGGCAGCACTGTATTCTCAAAAAAGTAAAAAAAAAAAGTGAAAAACAAAACGGAAATGGTAGGTTTAACCTCACTGGACAGATCATGACTGACCAAACATTATGATTTGATGAATAATTCTTTCTTGTACTGCTTCCACGTGGTTTCGCAATCTTGTTCTAACGAGTTCTTTAAACAATAAGAATGAGAACCTTGTTCGTGCTTTGTGCCAACCAAACAAAACTTGAATAACTGCGATTTAAGAGTGATCTGGTAAGTTATTGAAATTTTCAATCCTTTTCCTCCTTCTACTATTGTGAATTTCACGCTCGTTTTCTTCCTTTCTTTCTCAGCCTCCTCCAATAGGCTTGGCTTTCAAATAACTTAATAATTATGGACGAAGATAAATCAATACAGTAAGTCAATTAAAGTTAGTAATCCAAGTTTGCAAGAGATTAGATCCCCTAAGCTCATTATGGTATCGTCTTTTACATGTTAGAGCTTAAGGTTCATCGTTTTTCGTTCTGCAACTGACTCTTCTCATGGACATCAAATCCTATTTACAAGCCTGATAAGATGATATTACAAAAGAATACGAAAGATTTTTAATTTTGAGCTTGGTCTTTGGTAAAGAAAGTTCAGCCTTATTTATTTCTTTCGTCACGAGCGTGGGACAAAAGAAAAAGTAATCGTCGTCTACGAGCGATGCTTTTCACTTTGCTGATCTAAACTGCGAGGTCTGTAGTTATAGGGTGCGATTCCCGCTGGGAACTGCTTTTTCACTCATCAAAGAATTTACTCCCCGCGAGGGGGAGTAAATCAATCGATATTCAAATTAGCTACACGTTTGATTTCTGACTACCCCATTTTATGTGCAAAATGAATTATTTTTGATTGAAAGATTTTTTAGCAAATTAATCTGCTTGATCTCTGAGTTGCAAAAGAAGATCCTGGTTGTGCTATGATCTGAAAATGTAGCCTCATCACTCGTCGAGCCTTGAACATTTGCATTTTTGTTATTGGTATCAATCTTGTTCTATCAAAGAAGACAGATACGCGAAAAAAGAAACTCTATGTTCGGCTTCTTCCAACAAATCGTACACAACTCGAATATGTTTTTGTCAGTCTAGCTTTGTTCGAAAGGGCAGAAATGTAATAAGGCACAGATTTTATCAGTTTTAATATCCAAAGGTTTATTTACATCTAATTCGGTTTATCTTCAAGAAAGCCATTTCAAACCCCAAACGTGCAAATCGTGCTTGTAGTTTATTTACTTATAAGTGTTAGTGAATCAGTGGTACAAGAATATTTTTACTTGTTACTACACTTAAACAAATATGCAAGAAACCACGTCATTGTTTGAATTAATGTTAATCTAACAATATGACGCACTGTTTTATTTCAAGCATATGACAAGTAGCTTGTCGTTTTCAAAACGCGTTTTTACGAAAACTCTCCGACCAGAGGAATGAAAAACCCGTTCCGCTGTATCCGCCATATCATTCCTCTCTGTTGATAGCCACGGTAACAAGGTAAGAAAACTTTCTACTGCGTTTCGTTATCTAATGAGCGAATTATTGTACTATTTTCTTCAACTGAGGGTAAGGCAGTTAACGACTTTAGACTAAAATTTTCAGACGTTGCACATTTGTTCAACGAAGCTTTCTTTTCATTTTAATCATCGTTTTGTCTTCGCGTAAAAGAGAAATCTTCTTTAAATGCGTAATTGAACGAATTTCATAGCAAATTTTATCAAATTGAAAACACTAGTGGCAAATCTTAATTCACTATTTGATTTCTTCATCGTTCGCTTTCATTTTCCTTAAAGCTGAAGGATAACCAGCGACAAAACGAGCTCGTGAGAACATGTCCCCCAACATCAAGATATTTTGGCTGATTTTACAGTTAATTACTCTCTGTTTTGCGGTGAGAAACAACAGCAGTGGTGGAAAACAAAATGGTAACATGGTAAGCCCATTTTTATTCTCAATTGCTTTTCCATTTTCGTAATTAAAAATTGAGCAGTTATCGTCCCGAGAAGAAGAAGACAAAATGGAGGAGAATCTCTAAAACTTGTTAAAGCAACGTGATTACAAAAAAAAATTAAAAGAAACACAAAATTAATAATTTGTGCGCTCTTGCGACAAAGGGTACTCATGCATATCCTCCATATGGAGCCTGTGCCTATGGCGCTCCCTTCGGCGCACAAGGTATCCCAGGTATCCCAGGTATTCCCGGGAGTCCGGGACCAGCGGGACCTTTTGGCATAGCGGGACCGCCCGGACCTCGAGGATCTACGGGACCTCAAGGGGACAAAGGAGAAGCCGGTAAACCAGGAAGTCAAGGCCACCCTGGTTCTCAAGGACCTCCTGGGAAAATGGGACCTCAAGGGTCCACAGGCCGACAGGGTCCACGAGGAACCAAAGGTGACGCAGGTGATAAGGGAAGTCAAGGAGCCCCAGGCCACAAGGGACCTCCAGGAGCACTGGGAAGTAACTGGATACAATGCGTTTTCAAAAATTTGAACGATGGAAAGGACACTGGCATGATCAAGGTACAGATGAAAGAAAATGCTTTTAAAAACGAACAGAACTGTGCATATTACTCATCTGTCTGATTAATCTTTTCAGAAACATATTTTTATCCAAAAAAGCCATCACCCCGTTGAGACCCTCTCCTTAACAAAATGAAGGGAAAAGAAAAAAATTTACAACATTTTTGCGACAAGTTAGGGACTGAGATCCAGTAAAGTTAATAGAAATATTACACTATTATACTTCTTTTATATGGATATTTCCTTCACCAGGAATGCCTTTTCATCAAAAAGTCGGCCAAAACAGCTCTGCGCGTCTTCTGGAGTGGCCCTCTCCGTATTTACAACTGTCATGGTTGCTGCAGGCGATGGTATTTCACCTTCAACGGTGCAGAGTGCTCGACTCCTGCTGCCATTGAAGGTGTTGTGTATATGGTACATGGAAATGGCGCCAAGAAGGATTTACATCGCGTGCGACAAATCGAAGGAGTCTGTGAAAAAGTCCGCAAAGGAGTTGTGCGCGTGGGATTCTGGGTCGGTAACTGTCATGGTTACGGATCTGCTGACGCATACACAGGCTGGAACTCAGTGTCCCGGATCTACGTGGAAGAAGTACCACCCCCACAGGCATAGTGCCTTATCCCACCATGGTTGCATCATGTGAAGTTTAAAATAACGCGCTCTCATTGCTCAATATCTAACAGAAAAATAAGAAAAATAGCAAAGGAAATTAGATTTAACAGTCAGGATAAATTGAAGCAAGTTGTGAAATCGGGCATTTTAAGGTTTCACCTGTGAGGTATGTAGAATAGGGATGCTTTCATGGCAACTCGCAAATAAAAGGAAGGTTTTCACGTAAATGTCCAGGAGTGTTTGGTAAAAGTCTCGTATTTTAAAAGATAAAATTTTTGAGGTTATCCCATTAGATCAGTTATATTAGGATAGAGCAAAACACCCATGAGCAATTCCTGCTTCAAACTGCTTTCCTGACGGAATTCTTTCCGAAATACCAAGAAGAGATTTAGGTCCTGTATATACCGAAAACTATAAGCTTCGAATCCGAAGTACACGCAGCTGATCCTTTCAGGAAAAGCACGTTGAACTGTTGCTTCTCCGTCATGGAACCGTAGTCCTTAATCGTTCTATACTTATTATAATTATGGATGTCGAATTGTTTCTTTAAAGCAAATTCTCAGAAGTCGCCTCATTTTATCGCATTTAAAGAATAGAAAATCAGGATGATTTTGAAAGATTCCTTCGTTTGCAAATCATATATTCATCTCCCGATAATATTCCTCTTATTTGACCGAAAGGGTAACTCTATCATCTTTCCTTAACTATGCAAATGACTAGAGAAACAGACTCCTGATGGAGGCAATATCATAGTATTGCCAAGAAACATTACAACGCAGTTCAGTTCGCACAAGCTTTTGATTGCATCTGGGAAAAGCATAGTTCTGTGATACTTTTCGGGCTTAATCGTAATCGTTATAACTGTCATGAATAGAGGACATCACCCAATGAAATTCTTTGAACTGTCCCACTAGTTTGGTGCATTTTGTACTTTTATAAATTCGGACTATTAGATGTCTTGCGTTAACACATACTCGTGCCCCTGTGGAAATTATTCCAAAGAGAGACATCTTTGGGGGAAGCAAAAAGGGTCTACGACAACCCAAGTAATTATTCTCAAATCTCTGTCTAGAGAAGGGGAAGAAATGAAAAGGATACACCTTAAGACTCTGGTTAATTTGTCGGTAAAATGAACAAATCGACAGTGGTTTGGCGTGGTCTGTACTCTTATCGACAACGATATTCGTCATCACAGTGGTCGACATGTTGCGGACTCACAAGAGGCTGCGGAGTGAGTACGCAACAAATTTTGACCACAATATCGACGTTAAAGTTTTTCCCAAGTTTTTCCAAGTTTTATTAATTAGGACTTCCAAAACAATTACTTACAATGAACACCGCCTGCAAATAGCGAGCTAATCTAGGCGGGCGATGTTAACAACAAACAAACACGAATTACTCATTGAAGGCGTTAAAAAAAAAAAAGTCGTTTTTGACACATTATTTGTCAAAAGAGGAAAGAAAAAGTGATAAAATGTTAAGAAAAATATTATAATTTATGATTTAATTGTAATTAAGATGCCTTTTTTATTTCAGAAATAAGAGTACTAGTGTCAGCATAACTGTCCAGAGTTTCTAGAGTTTCTAGAGTTTCAAATAGTAATGCATGAATTTTAATTTCTTTTTGAACATGTGCTTTGGTAATTTTCGATAGCTTTCGGGACTGCTGTTCCAAATTTTAGCACCAACAATGGAAAAAGAGTTTTTTGTGATGATTGAGCCTAGAATGATTAATATAGTAGCTACCAGAAGATGATGAGCGAGTATTATACTGATGTATGTCTTGTGCAAAATAGATTACAGATATTTTGACGTGCAGAGTTAGCGGTTATATCAGACATGAAGAATGACAGAATGTTAGATTGGGCGAAATATGGAATCGTATGCGTTCTGAAAGTCAGAAAATTGATGAGGCGAACGGCTCTCTTTTGGAGTATAAAATTTTTTATAAATGAGATTTGGAAGCTTGGCCCCAGGCGATGAGACCGTACAATATATAGGGAGATAAAACGTTTCTTCTGGTGTGTGACACGTTGTGTGACACGTTGACGCGAGCAATCAGATTGCGACATTACTACCAATTGTGGTAAAATTAGAATTCTAACCTGTAAAGCAGAAATATCTGTGATGCCTTCAGAAATCGAAGGAAAAATTGAAGTAACGCATATTTCTTATAGCGATTCATCAGTTTAAGCTGTGATTGAACCGGTTATCGTTAATCTTACAGTACTCACCAGGTTTTATGATTATAGCGGTAGCTTTGGTTGATGCTCGATCGCGAGCAAATACTGCATATCTAATGAATATAGTTACCGAACAGTGAACCAATTAACTTGACATCTGTTTGGAGGAGTCTGAATTCATTCACAGTGTTACACGTGGTTGGCCAGGCCTTAAATGTCATTAACCGAAAAAATAGCCAGTGGTGAAAAGGCTGTGTTACTGTCGCTTCGTGGAAACAGATAGAGACGCTCTAAAGGAGCAGTACGCTTTCTCCCTTTCAAACTTATCTTTTTCTCAGAATAGTAGGATTCATCGTATATATTATGTTTCCTTACTTTATTATGATCTATATCGTTAAAGTTCTCTTATGTGATACACGTATACCGGTTTAGGTTTCAATAGTTGACATCCGCTCTGCTCGTCGTTTGTGAAAAAATGAAAGGCTCAGCTCAAATTAATTCGAGCCACCAAGGTTTACAACAATTGAGAAAATCTTTTTTAATCACCACAGAAACCCCTAAAATCGATTTATGCTATAATCATTCACCTGGAATATTAAATTCTAGTCAATTCTATACATCCTGGACTTGTTCAGGTTGTCATTCATTTAGATAAGTGTTATTTTTCACGATCAAGCCCAGTTACATCAACGAGAAACGCTTTGTGTTCGTAGAGCGAAAATGATGTTAAAATAGATGTTCGCATCCATCAACACGAGCAAAGCAGATACCGCTATTAACATGAATAATTTCACTATTCAAATGGAGTCAAAACATTCGAAAATATTTCATACTATATTATTTGATTCAACAGGAGAGTTTTGTTTCCGCGACAAATTGGTAAAGTATGATCACCTCACCATGTGATCATAAAGAGTACATGGTCTGTTCTACCTAAATGTGAAATGCCAAGCTGAGAGACTGGATTGATAATAACGCTGTATGATTTTAAACATTATGGCATCAACATCATGGAATCAGTCAACTACATTTCACAGGTAGTGATCAATTTTCTTCTTGTCGCAATAATTTCAGTGTCATGATATTGCCCAATTAATAACATGGTCCAGTTGATCTTAATTCTCAAGCCAGGTTATTGCAACCGTTTGCACAACCACTTGGCGTCTTCAATGCCTTCTGCTTACTTATTTGAGTCAGTAATACTTCAGCCCTGTGGTGCTGGACTCAGTTATCATGTTATGATAGACTTGACAGATGGAGACTTTTCCAACTCAGCTCCGTTATGAGTTTTTCATAAATATCAGAAACTTAAGTCAGCTGTTCCCGTTAAAGCGAAACGATTCCGGTCAATATGATAAAAGATGTCAACGATGCCAACAGGACAATTTGCATAGAGAAATACTCATTCGGTTATCTCTTTTAAGTTTATCCTGATAAACTGAAACTTTCTTTCATAAGTGATGAAGACAGTTGAATGTTTCCTTTGTACGAGCTTTGGAGCAGTGATATTTAACAAAGAACACTATATGTGCTGATAAAACGAACGTGACGTTCAAATCTGCTGAATTTTATTCACGTGCGGGTAGTGACCTCTTGACAGATGACAAGTATAAATTCGCTTTTCTACTGAAGTCAGGAGAAACAAGTACACTAGAGAGAAATGTTTATTTTCGCCTTTTCAAAGCTAACGTGGGGTCTTCGCTCCGACGAAGGGCTAACGCTCGAAACGTCAGCTTTTGTAATCGTTACGGTGGTCAATTTACCATTTCAACTTTGTCGATATATCCAAATTAAAACGTGGGGTCTGCCCTACAAATGAGAGCTTTTATTCTAGTATTATCATTTCCTAGTTTTTACGTTCGAAACGACAAAGAAACAAAATTGATAAGAGATCTCAATCAAAATTCACTTACACTGGTGAATATTTCGAATTGGACTTAAGACATACAGTAAGGTAGAAGAGAGACGAGAAAGTGTTTCAACAATAAAAGTAGCCAGCGAAAATAAATGAGAAACTGTTTTACCTCAGATAAATTCAAATGATATGACATTCAACAAACGACGACGCTTCTCAGTTTTTTCCTGTTCAGCTTCTCACAACTTGCCCTCGGGCAACGTAGACGCTAAAAATGATCCAATTTTACTCATTTTTAAAGGCCAGGAACAGTAGATTAGCTGCGTATTCCATGAAACACTTCCGCCAAACAAGAGAATACGAATGAAAAGTTACTTACAATCATATTTATTATGGCAGTTCTGAAGAATTCGTTGAATTTCCGACTTTGCTGGTTCTTATTCTTTTTCCTGGCTTATTCATTCATTAATCAACGTATCTTTTTCTTGAACATGCCCAAGGTGATGATTACACGTATGCTTTTGCCATGCTTGATTGGATAATTCTAGAAATGAATCGTGTTGTATCGATCAGTAAAATGTCGTCTACAAAACGTCAATAAAGGAGTGTTCCAAATGACTTCACCTTGAATTCTACATCTCAGTTATTAGATCGCACAATACAATTTATTCATTGCGAAGTATTCAATCATCTGAGTGCAAAAACAATGTGTCATACTTCATGACCGTAAGACGGTGCAGAAATATTGTCCCGTTATCCAGAATTGAGACGTGATTTCCAATTAATAAATGCCAGATACGATTAATTTTGTGTATATGGCTTCAAAGAGATTGCTCTGAACGTTTTCCGAAAAATTTTCAGCCCATAAATACGCTTAAGAGATATGTGAAGAAAGCTACTAGTTTATCTGCAACTAAAATTAGCAAGTGATTGTCAACGATGACAACATGACAATTTGCAAATACGCTTTTAGTTATCTCTCATTATGCTTAACTTGATCTTGACAGACTGAGACCCTATTTCAAAGCAAGTAAAAATGGTTGAATGTTTATTTTGTACCAGCTGTAGATCATTGCGGTAACCTGTGTTGGCAAAACAAACATGACGTTCAAGTCTATTCGCGGATTTTATTAACACTTGATAGCGACCTTTTCTCAAATAACAGGAATAACTTCGCTATTCGACAGAAGTATTTGTATTTGTATTTACGATATTTAGACAGGCCAGCCCAATTCAGCCTGAAGCTGGTTTAAATGGGAGTCTGTACATCCCACCCTCCCACCCCAGGGGAGGACATCCATCACACAGTAATCTCGTGTGTAGGAAATTAACGTCAGAATAAATAAGTGCGCTATACCGGGAGAGATGTTTTAAAGAATTTTAATGGTAAAAAATTCCATAAAGGACAGAATGATAGAATGTGTATTTAAGATAACATCAGTCTAAAAATCTTTGAATTCATGTGACTTTTTAATCTGCTTAGATAATTAGCTTCGACAGCGTTCAGACATTCCAATACTTAACTGATAACTAATAATTAAAGAGGAAACCTCGTTTGTTAACTTTGTTTCGTATTTTTTGTTTCGTGATGAGTAATTTCCCTTGATTTTGCATAGTTAATTATTTTTTTCGAGATCTTGTTTTGACGAGAACGCCTTCAAACAACTGAATAAGGAAGCGAGACAATGAAAGGTGTGAGAAGAAAACGAATTTATCACTGACAACTAATTTATGATTTATGGAGGATCGGGTTAGTGACCCTCTACTCGACTTTTTCCCGTTTCTAGAATCTCATTATTTCCTCTTCAGCTTCCGACAATTTTCTCTCAGGCAACACAAACGCTAAAATTATCCATGATGTAAATCATTTTCAAAAGTCAGGAAAAGTAGATTGGCTGCGTACTCCATAATACCGCCAAACGAGAGAATGACAATAAAATGTTATTTAAAATCATATCAATTACGTTTTCTTGTACCAGAAATGATACTTACATGCATGATTGGTTGCACAATTTCTGATAAGAATCGTGTTGAATAAAATCTCTTGCATAAATCTCGAATTGTGGGAAATAGTTTGCCAAAAAAGTAGATTGTAGCAGCCTGACGCGCTCGTCGATGTTTTTCTACACTCATGTAACCGGTCAGATGTCAAGAAATCAAAGATTTCTAGAACATCAAACAAATGTTTTACCTCGACACGATTGACATCATGAAAAGTAACATTGTTAGCATTTTAACTTTTCAGTCATGACCGCTTCAAGGTCGTGAGTTAACATCAAGTTACTGTACTTGCTACATATAGAATTTTACCCGTAACTTTACGTTACTTGCGTTGAAATCACTCACAACACTTTCTAATCACATTTGAATGTCTGAATCCTTTGCGATTCCTGATGCACGCTTTTAGATTTTTCAAATTCATCTTATTAAGAAAAATTTGATACTTAAGGGGGCATTCTGGTCTAAAACTAGGACGATTGTGACCACAACTTTTAAAATTCATAAAAAATTCAAAATTTAGCCTAAATGGCTCACATTTTCACCAAAGAGGCACCTGATTATGTTTTCTTCAATATTGATCTTAAATTGCTGACCATGCATTTCTGAAGTTAATTATTAACCCTATAACATAAAATATTATTGTTAGACTTGATACACTGCCCCCTTTTGTTTCTAATGAAAATGCAGTCAAATAAACTTATGTTTGGCACATCAACTCTATATAAAAGGGACTACAACTTAATGGGGCAAAATTTGGTTACGGCGGATATTGTTGTCATGGCAACCAAATGAACATTTACTTTATGTTTTTTCCTGTAAATATGCTCCTATTTTATATGGTCTAATTTTGTCCCATTAAGTTGTAGTAGTCTATATGTTAAACACTTGAGCCAAGTTTGACTAACATACCTTAAATCTAAGAAACAAAAAATAGGGGGCAGTACTGGCAGTAGGAAAAATGGCCATTTTTCAGAAAATAGCCTTAAACATTTGTAAAAGAGAAAAAACAATGAAAATGACTTCCATTCTCTCAACTACTGATTTGCTTTGATATTTCACCATAATACTATATCAAACAGCAGTAAATGTCACCAGGGAATGGCTTTTATGTCTGTTCATTTTTTTTTTCTCTTTCTTGATGGTCCACTGTTCAGTCCAAGATCATTGAAGCCTCCCGCCTCATATGTCACACCTTCCCGGTTGGACCTCAGCTCTTCATCCCTTTGTTTTGCCTGCCTCCTCATGATTCTGTAGTTCTTGTACTGTTTGTCCACTCTTGTCTCAGCCTGTTTTACTCTTTTAGAATCTCTCCTCTTAACGACATCAGTGTGGGCTTCTAAGAGAGCATCCTCATGTCTATACCATGTATCAATTGAAATACTGAAAGGCATATCTAACACTTCGCACAGTTTGGCTATTCCTTCCCTTCCTAAACCCATTTCAAAGGCACCATAAACAACTCTCCGATTTAAATCTTTTCCTTGGATAGTATTCGGTAATGTGGCATCAGATTTGTGGTATCCAGTAGCAAGTAGTTCTGACATTCCACATTCATCACACCTGGCATAGATGGAACTGCTCAAGCCAAATCTACTTGTACAGTCTTCTTCTAACTCAACATGGCCTAAAACAGCCAAAACAAAATAAACAGTTAAGAAACTTCATAACATAGCTATTAAGTTAAGCAGATTGTAGGTAGAAAGATAGATACGTTACATACAGATTACACGTGTATGTGATAAAGCTCTAGACTCACCTGAAGAGCATGTAGAGTGTGAATGAATCCTGTTACAAAATTTCCTTAAGCTATCCATGCTAACAAGGCGATAACCATTTGCTGACTCGAAAGCGTTATAGGAATTCTCGTCTGAGAGGCTTTCGGTCTCAGAGACTTGAATCTTTCTGGAAGATGCAGGCACAGCTGGTGGTGGAATTAGCTCGCTGACCACATCGTCTTCATCGACGAAAGTAACTCCTACTGTTGGAGGTTTCTCTTTATTCTGGCGCTTTAAATCATGGACTGAAGTGCCTCTGAAACCACTTTTTCGCTTTTTCGAAACATTTTTCCTTAAAACAGCTTGTTTGCGTCCTTCTTTTGGCATTGTAATTCGAAAATATTATGGAGCAATGCGAAAGTATTATGGAGCAATGCGGAGTTTTGGCCGAGAGCTGAATTGGCTTAGTAACCTAGCTTAGAACCGAAAAGATTGTACCTGTGGAACGGACTCTGGTCACACCAGACCGTAGGAACGTGTTTTAACAAGTTATAACGCATCGATGGCAAAAATAACGCAAAATTTGAAACCGTTGCTATGGAAACCGAAAAAAAACAAAAAAACAAGGCTAAGAAAACCTCATTTTTTACTGACTCGCAAACTGGAAGTGGAAAAACTGACATCAAAACTTTAAACTAGACAGATTTGCCCAACTAAAGAGGCCATCAAAACATTTTCGAAAAAAATAAAGATTTTTATTTTTTTTTGACCAGAATGCCCCCTTAAGGAAGTCAATTAGGTTGAAAATGTATAGTTATGTGGTCGATATTTCATTTTCGTCCTTTGTTGGTGTGATTCTTATATTGATTGATTATATTGAATGATCATAAAGTTCAAAATCATAAAGCTCAGGATGTAATTACACAGGTCTGAGGTAGGTTATTTATTTAAAGCAGCTGCCTTACAACTTTTACGCATGTCATTTTGTTTTCAGTTATCTTGGCTTGTTTTACAAAGTTGTTTTTGAAAGACATTCAGGGCATAAATTCACTATTGTATGAACGTTTTCCTTCAATACAATCACGAATTCCGAATAGGGTGCACTTATCTCCGAACGCCAGTTCATCCTTTTCTACGTCGTGCATCATCAATGCAAAAACTTTGATAGTACGTTTCGGATCGTGGAGCATATGCATTTGAAAGGAAAGAAGCAGCTATCATGAATTACAGAGGGAACTATAATATAATAAACCTTTGTGGCACTGAGATGTGTCAGTTTTGATCAACCCAAAGAGATTAACAACAATGAGATAAACGAACTGGTATGAACAAGAACCTAGGCTCATTAAATATTGTGAAAAATGTTTTATTTAAAAATGGACAGTTTGATCAATAATTGTACCGAAACATTTTCACCATGTTTTATATTCCCAGTTACTCTAAAGACATTAGGAAAGAGATTACCCTATTAAAAAAAAGGACGAAGAAAGTTTCTTAGGAAAACCTCAGTCGTGAGTCAAAAACTGAGTTAATGATTTTGTTTCACTTGGATTATTTAAGTGGTTTTAAACTGTTTTTAATACCAATCACTAACCTTAAGTTAACACTGGGATAAGATTCAGGTGTGTTTACCTATATCGACAAAAAAGTTATCGCATTGTTATTGAGTTAGTGGGCTTCGGTAGCTCCAAAAAGCAGTGAAAAGCAAAGCGGAAATGATAGGTTCAACCACATTGGACAGATCACGACTGACCAAACAATGAGATTTGACGATTTAATATTTCTTGTATTGCTTCCACGTGGTTTGGTCTTTAACAAAAATAGTTCAGTGTTATTCATCATTTCTTTGGTCGCAGTGAAGGACAAATAAGAAAAAAGGTAATCGTCGTCTGCGAGCGGTGCTTTTGACAATTGCTTCTCCAGATTGCAAGGTCTGAAGACATAGGGTACGATTCCTGCACCATTTTATTCATAAAAGTATTTTCGCGAGTGGCAGTGAAACAATCGACATTTAATTAGCCACACTTTTGATTTCCGACTACCGTATTATATCCGCAAAAAAATATTCATTTTTTGATTGAAAGTTGTTTTAGTAAATTAATCTGCTTGATCTCTGAGTTGCAAAAAAAGAATCCTGGTTGTGTTGTGATCCGAAAATATAGCCACATCGTTTGTCGAACCTTGAACATTTGCATTTTTGATATTGAATCCATATTGTTCTATAAAAGAAGACATAAAGGAAAAAACTTTGCCTTCGCCTTCTTCCGGCAAATCAAACAAACCTCAAATATGTTTTTGTTTAGTTTTGTTCAGAAGGGCAGAAATGTAAAGGCAAATGTAATGATTTTATCAGTTTTAATATCTTAAAGTTGATATACATCTAATTCCGTTCATCTTCAAGAAAGCCATTTCAAACCCCAAACGTGCAAATCGTGCTTGTAGTTTATTTCCTTATTAACACTTGGTAATTAGTGGTACAAGAATGTTTTTACATGTCACTACACTCAAACAAATATACAAGACGCCACGTCATTGGTTGAGTTAATATTGGTCTACAGACGGAGACGCACTGTTTTATTTCAACCACATGATAGTTTGTCCTGTTCAAAACGCGTTTTCACGAGAACTCTCTGACCAGATACAGGGGCGGATACAGGGGGGGGTGGATAGGGTGGATATCCACCCCCCCATTTTTCAGTAAGAAAAAATTCGAAATGTCACTTTATTTGAAATAGAAAATAAATAAAGAAAGAAAAATTAGCTCTCGCTCATGTCTGGTTGTTGTTACGCCACGTTTCGTCGTCTGCCGCCACTTTTGTACAACATCTGGACTGTATTTGGAAATTAAAAAACCCGGCGTAAACAAGTACAAGTAAAATTGTTTCCTATTTTTTTAGTCAGGGCATTTTCTCTACCACCCCTCAATAAATATGGTCTGCCATCCATCCCCCCTTTTGAAATCCTGGATCCGCCCCTGAGATAAATGAAAAACCCGTCTCACTGTAACTGCCGGATCATTTCTCTCTGTTCATAGCCACAGTAACAAGGTAAGAGAAATTTCTACCGCATTTTAATATCTGATGAGGGAATCCTTGTACTATTCTCTCTGTTCATAGCCACAGTAACAAGGTAAGAGAAATTTCTACCGCATTTTAATATCTGATGAGGGAATCATTGTACTATTTTCTTCAGCTGAGGGTAAAGCAGTCAACGACTTTAGACTGAAATTTTGAGACGTTGCATATTTGTTCGACGACGCTTTCTTTTCATTTTAATCATCGTTTTAATTCGCGTAAAAGAGAAATCTCCTCTGAGTGCGTAATTGAACGAGTCATAGCCGGAAAATTTTATCGAAATGAAACAATTACTACCAATCTAAAGTTCACTCTTTGATTTGATTATTTCTCTTTCATTTTTTCTACAGCTAAATGATAACCAAGGACAAAACAAGCTCGTGAAGACATGTCGCCCAACATCAAGATATTTTGGCTGATGTCACCGCTGATTACTCTCTGTTTTGCGGCAAAAAACAACGGCAGTGGTGGAAAACAAAATGGTAACATGGTAAGCTCATTTTTAAAACTATACTCTCAATTATTTTCCATTATCGCAATTAAAAATTTAGCGACTTTTGTTACCAAAAAAGGGAGAAAATAATAGAATCTGTAAAGGAAGGAGAAAAACGAGATCTACTTTAAAAGAAAAGTGTGACATAATAATTGCAGCGTGAAACGAAAACAAATTTGAGAACAATAAAGTTAATTCCTAATGC
The DNA here is from genome assembly GCF_964205215.1 of Stylophora pistillata. Lineage (NCBI taxonomy): Eukaryota > Metazoa > Cnidaria > Anthozoa > Scleractinia > Pocilloporidae > Stylophora > Stylophora pistillata. The sequence goes on along the minus strand of NC_142521.1, from coordinate 5,101,769 downwards.
GCTCTTGTACTTAGGGCGCTCATTCAGGCCCACCATATGGACCTTGTGCTTATGGTCCACAAGGTATCTCAGGTATCCCAGGTATTCCCGGGAGCCCAGGACCCGCAGGACCCACGGGCAGAGCGGGACCACCCGGACCTCGAGGATCTACGGGACCACAAGGGAACAAAGGTGACGAAGGTAAACCAGGAAGTCAAGGTCTCCCTGGTTCGCAAGGAGCTCCTGGGAAATTAGGATCTTAAGGGTCCACAGGCCGACAGGGGCCACGAGGAACCAAGGGTGAAACGGGTGATAAGGGAAACCCAGGAGCCCCAGGCCTTCAGGGACCTCCAGGAGCACTGGGAAGTAACTGGAAACAATGCGTTTTCAAAGATTTGAACGAAAATAGGGACACTGGCTTGATTAAGGTACAGGTGTAAGAACCTTCATTTAGATTTAAATTCACCGTGCAGCGTACGCGTCATCTCAGTTGTATTAAGCACATTTTAATCAGGAAGTCCGCCACAATATCAAAAGGGATTGGCGAGTTAATTTTCTTTTAGATTTACACTCTCAGCAGTAGCGAAAAAGAGGAAATTACAAATCTTTCTATTTTTCATTAATAAAAAATTAAAGACATATTTGGATCTGAGTAAACCATTTGATAAAGCAGCAAACATACAGTTGAAGGTTGTTCGCTAAGTTTTAAGTTTTGTTACTCGGTAAAGAGATTAACCAAACTCTTCAAAACGGCCATTAAAGGAGCGACAGTAGCCACTTTCTTCATTTCACGAAACTGGTAGCAGTGAATGAACAGGGCAGTTCACTTAGGCGAAGAATGCAGAAAGGCTGTCATCAACATAGCGTTAAGAATTCAAAAATTTGATCATTCCATTTATTGTCCGTGATACAGAGCAGTAGAGTTTGATTGTTAAGTTAACCGAACGGAAAAAAGAAAACTGACGGTAAATTCTGTATCTACCCTCAATTGAAAAAAAAAAACACCAAAACTGTGTTCCACGCTGGTATGCTAAATGACACCAAGACTGTGTTCCACGCTGGTATGCTAAATGACACCAAGACTGTGTTCCACGCTGGTATGCTAAATGACTGCGTTAGTTCGCTATGTGGAGACAGACCAATAGTCTGACTATAAAGTTCACGTTTTCCTCGTCAAAACTGAGTAATTCGAAAGCATCAAATTATAGGTTTTGCCTCTTCAGTCTTCTTTATAAATTCTCTTTGAAGTCTTGGTATCGTTATATTCATTTTATTAAGTCGTTCTTTCGGACTCTGATTAGTTTCTTGCACTTTTTATTAGGTTTCCCAAGAGTCGATAACTTGATCGCAAATCGATGAGAAAGTTAGTTTCTTCTCTGATTAACGCCAACTCCAATTAAGTCATCAAATGAAACTGCTGTAAATAAAGGGCGTCACTCAATGAGGGTCCAACTGAAAACCATCGATCTTGACCTGGTGGGTCCCCTCTTTAAATATTATTGTAATTACTATTATTAGTATTATTAGTATCATCATTATAATTATAATCATTATCAGTAGCAATATTAATATCATTATCATATGTCACATACAGGGACGTTTTCAACTTTGGTAGGATCGAACTGTATCAAGAACAGGGTGCTTGTAACTGAAATTCCATTTAACGACATCTCGGGAATACATTAAAATTAAAGAAAATGTTAGACTGAATTTGGCTAAATTCAGCTATATGACATTGTTCGGCTACTTTAAAATAGACGTTTCCTTCTCCAGGAATGCCTTTTCTTCAAAAAGTCGGCCAAAACAGCTCTGCGCGTTTTCTGGAATGGCAACCTGCGTCTCTACAACTGCCGTGCTTGCTGCAGAAGATGGTATTTCACCTTCAACGGTGCAGAGTGCTCGACTCCTGCTGCAATTGATGGCGTAGTCTACATGGTAGATGGAAGTGACGGTAAAAAGAATTTACACCGCCCCCGTCATATCGAGGGTGTGTGCGAGAAACTCCACAAAGGTGTTGTGCGCGTGGGATTCTGGGTCGGTAGCTGTAAAGGACTCGGATCTGCTGACGCAATGACAGGCTGGAACTCAGTGTCCCGGATCAATGTGGAAGAAGTACCACCCCCACAGGCATAATTTCTTATACTACCAGTGCTTGCATTTTGTGCAATTGGGAAATTTAAACTAATGAGCTTTCTTTGCTGAATATCTGACAGCAAAATAGGAACAATAGCATGATAAGGAATCTTAGATTCAAAAAGTCGGGATAAATTGAAGCAAAGTTGTTAAATCAGGCATTTTAAAGTTGCAACTCTGAGGTATGTAGAGTAGGGATGCTGTTATAACAACTCACAAATAAAAGAAGGTTTTCACTAAATGTCCAGGAGTGTTTGGTGCGTGTTTCGTATTTGGGCTCTTGCCATTTACTTATCGAAATTTCGAGTTCTTGACATTTGACCAGTTATGTTGGTGTAGGAAAACACAAACAAGAAAGTCTACAAACTGCTTTCCTTACGAAATTCTTTCCGAAAGACTGAGATTTATGCAAAGACATCGCCAGAAATCGAGGACATTTCGCGACCGCATTCATTGGTCAGCGGATTGCAGTCGGATGAAAACAAAGATGGCGGTCAAGACAAATTCCATATAAAATATTGAACGATTTAAGTTCTGTGGACCTTCTTTATGGAGAAAAAAGCAAAAGAAAACAACTTTGAACTGATCTCTTGGTATTTTTAAGGCAGAGCGACTTATAGCAATTTGCCGTCTGATGTAATGCAAGGGACACTCTGTACTAAGCTTCAATGTCCACTCAAACCGGCTTTTTTTGTAATTGTCTAAGATGTCAGACATTTTGGAAATTGTAGCTTAAACCCCTTTCATTAAATAATGGGAAGATCTAGGAAAATCGTACTTGAAAAGAGCTTTTTCTCCCAGTTGAAAACACAGTTCAACGAACGTACTAATACAGATCTCTCTGATCTGCTTCTTAATTGTCGCACGAGAAAATTTTTATTCAAGGCTCTACTTTAGTATGAGGGGTCTGTATAGAGTTTATTTCCCGTCAAACATTGCTGAATTATAAAAACAAATATGGCGACAGTTTGAAGGTTTCGCAGAGGGTTTTTCTTTTAACGCTTTCCCTTCTGGTGCGTCATCAAGGATGGTCTCAGATCACAGACTCCACAGAGCAAAAATAGCAATTTGCAAGCTCTTTTGACAGTATCCCATTGTCAAGAAATGTCTCTTTTTATGAACGATTTACTTACTTCGAACTTCCCTTTATTTAATGCGAGTCGGAGCTAGTTGACTCCCTGGAGGGTTTCTCCTCAAATTGGCGATCCTTTGCAATGGATTACGCTATATTTGAAATAGCCTCGAATATCGAACATTGCTGACTTTGCTGGAAGTAAGTAGACAAACAGCTTTTGAATTATTTTTATGTCAGAAGTACAGCTTAATCTCTACTGAACATGTTTCGAGTCGGAGCTAAAGAATAATCTTACTCGTATTTGTGGTATTTTGGATTTTTGTGAAAATCCCATACATTTCCTTACACGATTTCGCCGCCATTAACTTCTCAATACGTACGCGCGTCCGGCATTTTGACCCAGATTTCTTGCAATGAAGAGATTTCAGTTCTGTATAGATCAAGAACGCTAAGCTTTGAATCCAAAGTAGACATGACAGAACCCTTCAGACAGATCGTGTCGAATTGTTGCTACCTGTAGATGATGTTATGCTGCACTCCTTATTTGTTCTAATTCCGTAATGATCATGGATATCAAATTCTGCTTCGATACTCTTTAATTTGTAAATGACCTGTACCTGAAAGAGAAGCGTGCTCAGACTTCAATTAATCTCATTCCGTCGCCTTCAAAGAATCGCAAAATCAGGATTATTTTGAAATAGTCATACATTTGGAAGGCCACAAGTTAATCATGGAATAGTTTTCGTCTTGCCTACACGAAACGATTACTCTATCCTCTGTAAAAGTATCGATGACCAGACAGCCGGTGGACACATTGTCAAGTCTCGGGTTTGCATCACTTTCTCGAGTCTACGTAACCCCCCCTCTTCCTTCGTGTTTAGATACGGATAAAAGTTATCTATTGCTTAATTATTTCCGGGGAGGAGAGTAAGGCACTGTGTGGGGCACTTTTCTGACAACATATGACCTCTCTTAGTAGGGTGGAAGGTTGACGAGGCCAAATCAAATGATCAGAGTGGAGCTGGGGCGAGGCTGCATACAATGAAAGGGAGGAGACAGAGATTATGGGGTGTAGGTCATTCACGTGAGGGTCAAATGGAATGAATTGGCAGTGAAAAATAGCTGCAAAATCGTAGTGAGTCACAACCATCTGGATCATTTAACTCAACAAAAAAATGTGTTTTGGTGATTAAGAATGAGAGAAACAATTTAAATGACAGTACTCCTAATTTAGATAAGCAAACTTGACTTTGAAAAGAGTGCATCGTAAAATAAAAACCGCAATATCTGCGGCTCAAAAGAATCTATCTTATAATCTGTTGAGCAGAAGTCTCCGCGATGCCTTCAGAAACTGAAGTACATACCAATATTTCTGTCTACTCCTCTTAACGAGGCCGTTATTTTCAGCAAAACCAGGTTTTCGTTATTGTCTCACTTAGGCTTGTTTGATGATTGTTTGATGGTCGAACCCGAGGAAATACTGCATGTTTGCAAAATATTATCGGACGGAAAAACAACATGCACTCTGTTTGAAAGAGTGCGAAATATGGTACATGTAGTTGGCCAGGCCTTAAAAACCTCTAGGCCTACTCTGGGGCCTTAAGTCGCCGTAACTTTGGGCGACTTTGGTCGATTTAAGGCGATTTAAGGCGAAATTGGCAGAAGAAACATTGCGACTTTAGGCGATTTAAGGCAACTTAAGGCGACTTAAGGCGACTTAAGGCAACTTATGGCGACATAAAGTGATTTTGGTATATCAACTCAGTTGAAATTGTAAATTGGCCACCGTAACGAATAAAAAAGCTGACGTTTCAAGCGTTAACCCTTCGTCAGAGCGGGTGATTTTATTTGACTGAAGTGCTAAAATCAAAGTTAGCAAAAGTCTCTCCATAAACCTTAAAAATATTTACAGAATCCCTTGCAATAAACACCATAGTCAATTTGGCTACTTTTCTATGCTCATAAGTCACCATAGTCTAAAATTTCCAGATTTCAAGCCAATTTAGCTAAAAATAATTAAACATACACTTTCGTCATGGGACAAAACTTAAGTCACGTGAACAAATATTTCGGGCGGCCGTGTTTGCCCTAAAAGGCTTTTCTTGGCTTAGAAGTGGTTAATGTATGTTTATCATCAAACTAACAAATATGAAATGTACAAACACACTATCAAAGTCTCAAGATAGATAAATATTTACACCTTTAGTAGGTTCGTCGAGCTACAAAGTTCAAATGTTTTCAGTTGGTCGAATAACATGTGGGAAGTAGCTAGTACAGATTAATGGGTTTATGCTGGAGAAACGGCCCACTTTTGTCATTCTTTTACTCTGGGTAAGTTAAGTGCGCATATAATTTAGCTTCAGTTAAGTATAGTTGACCTTTAATAATGTTGTTTATACTGCTCAAGGTATAAGTGAGTGGCAAGAATTGAGCCTTTCTACAAAATACCTTTCTATAGTTTTATCTTGATGATCTGGTACTGCAGGTTTTGTGTCATTCAATATTTATTATATCCTGATGGTAATACAAAGTGTCAACCCTTTTATCAACCTTTTCATCATGAAATACAAGACAGAAATTTTGTTGAAACAGATAGCTGTTTTAGTAAGAAAATGGAAGAGTATACAATGTCATACTCCTACATCAGTATTGTTTACATGCAGGAATTATCCGTGCCAGCATAGGAGCTAGACAGGTGCATGACTATTTTCACATGGAGTTTCTATGTATATGGAAGCCATTGCCCACCTCACAACTACGATAATTAAACTCATAGTCCATTTCAGGGTTACCTCCCCCCTGCCAACCAGTACCCATATTTACACCTAGAAAAGGTGAGGCACTTTGAGCTTACAGTATATTTCCCGAGAACAAACTGCAATCCTCCAACACTAGACACCAAAACTGGACTAGTGTCGAGTCCAGTGCACTAACCATTCAGCCACCATACCTCCTTATCTGATCCTTATGATTAAAGTGGGGTGAATGGGGTCAGTTGGGATTAGGGTGGAACCCTTATAACATTGTGTAACCAATAGTGACTTAAGGAAACTTAAGGCAACTTAAGGCAACTTTAGGCGACTTAAGGCAACTTAAGGTCCCAGAGTAGGCCTAACCTCTTTAGGAACTATAATAGCCATCGGTTGCGAGGCTGTGTTACTTTCGCTTTATGGAAACAAACAACGGCGTTTTCAAGATAAAGAACAATTTTTTTCTTTGGAAAGAATTCGTTTCTAAGAGCTGTGCTCTATTTTTCTTTCTCGTAGCAGGGAGGGATTCATTAGATATACGTATAATTATATGTCCCACGTGATGCGCTTGAGCCGATTCAGGTTCAAGGGTACACATTTTGGTGCGCGTCATTTATGAGAAAGTGAAAGTTCAAATACCCTCGGGCCATCAAGGTTTAAAACAATTCATGACATCTATTTAACCACCGCAAACACTTTAAATCGATTTCTGCCATCAGCCAATTTACATATGATGCACGATCCTCGCAGTAGATAGCGCTATTTAAGCAATAGCGAAAATCAGACCTGAAAAAAAAAAAAAAAAAAAAAATCAGGCCTGTACGGGATTCGA